>NW_028257455.1:0-142212 GCF_982258835.1 Parasteatoda tepidariorum
ACCATTGAAAGATGTCTTTGAATTTTTAAAGCATTTTAGAACGCTTATTTCTTAATTTTAAGCATCTCAGAACACTCTATTTCGCATAGTCATATATAGTAAACTTTAGGGTCACTCTGTGTACCCCCTAATTGACCTATAATTATTTCCTGTGGTAGGGTACACTATACCCTGTAATATAATACGTGGTCAAATTTAAAATTATAGGTCAATATTAAGGTCCGATACTGTGCCGTTAGTTAACATAGAAAAGTGTCTTCGTATTTCCTTGTTTTAATGCACTATTTAAAATATACATAGTGTACCACCTAATTGACCTATAATTATTTCCTGTGGTAGGGTACACTATTACCCTGTAATATAATACCTGGTCCAATTTAAATATTATGGGTCAATATTAAGGTCTGATATTGCGCCTAGCGTTAGTTAACCATTGAAAGATGTCTTTGAATTT
Source organism: Parasteatoda tepidariorum (assembly GCF_982258835.1). Classification (NCBI taxonomy): domain Eukaryota; kingdom Metazoa; phylum Arthropoda; class Arachnida; order Araneae; family Theridiidae; genus Parasteatoda; species Parasteatoda tepidariorum. Next base: position 455 of record NW_028257455.1, read on the forward strand.
TTAAAGCATTTTAGAACGCTTATTCTTCATTTTAAGCTTCTCAGAACACTCTATTTCGCAGAGGCATACATAGTAAACTTTAGGGTCACACTGTGTACCCCCTAATTGACCTAAAATTTGTTCCTGTGGTAGGGTACATTATTATCATGTAATATAATACGTGGTCCAATTTAAAAATTATAGGTCAATATTAAGGTCCGATACCGGGCCGTTAGTTAACATAGAAAAGTGTATTCGTATTTCCTTGTTTTAATGCACTATTTAAAATATACATAGTGTATCCCCTAAATGACCTATAATTATTTCCTGTGGTAGGGTACACTATTACCCCGTAATATAATACCTGGTCCAATTCAAATATTATGGGTCAATATTAAGGTCTGATATTGCGCCTTGCGTTAGTTAACCATTGAAAGATGTCTTTGAATTTTTAAAGCATTTTAGAACGCTAATTTCTTCATTTTAAGCTTCTCAGAACACTCTATTTCGCATAGGCATACATAGTAAACTTTAGGGTCACGCTGTGTACCCTCTAATTGACCTATAATTATTTCCTGTGGTAGGGTACACTATTACCCTATAATATAATACGTGGTCCAATTTAAAAATTATAGGTCAATATTAAGGTCCGATACCGTGCCGTTAGTTAACATAGAAAAGTGTCTTCTTATTTCTTGTTTTAATGCACTATTTAAAATATACATAGTGTACCCCCTAATTGACCTATAATTATTTCCTGTGGTAGGGTACACTATTACCGTGTAATATAATACCTGGTCCAATTTAAATATTATGGGTCAATATTAAGGTCTGATATTGCGCCTTGCGCTAGTTAACCATTGAAAGATGTCTTTGAATTTTTAAAGCATTTTAGAACGCTTATTTCTTCATTTTAAGCTTCTCAGAACACTCTATTTCGCAAAGGCATACATAGTAAACTTTAGGGTCACGTTGTGTACCCCCTAATTGACCTATAATTATTTCCTGTGTTAGGGTACACTATAACCCTGTAATATAATACGTGGTCCAATTTAAAAATTATAGGTCAATATTAAGGTCCGATACCGTGCCGTTAGTTAACATAGAAAAATGTCTTTGAATTTTTAAAGCATTTTAGAACGCTTATTTCCTCATTTTAAGCTTCTCAGAACACTTTATTTCGCATAGGCATACATAGTAAACTTTAGGGTCACGCTGTGTACCCCCTAATTGACCTATAATTATTTCCTTTGGAAGGGCACACTATTACCCTGTAATATAATACCTGGTCCAATTTAAATATTATGGGTCAATATTAAGGTCTGATATTGCGCCTTGCGTTAGTTAACCATTGAAAGATGTCTTTGAATTTTTAAAGCATTTTAGAACGCTTATTTCTTCATTTTAAGCTTCTCAGAACACTCTATTTCGCATAGGCATACATAGTAAAATTTAGGGTCACGCTGTGTACCCCTAAATGACCTATAATTATTTCCTGTGGTAGGGTACACTATTACCCTGTAATATAAAAGGTGGTCCAATTTAAAAATTATAGGTCAATATTAAGGTCCGATACCGTGCCGTTAGTTAGCATAGAAAAATGTCTTTGAATTTTTAAAGCATTTTAGAACGCTTATTTCCTCATTTTAAGCTTCTCAGAACACTTCATTTCGCATAGGCATACATAGAAAACTTTAGGGTCACTCTGCGTACCCCTAATTGACCTATAATTATTTCCTGTGGTAAGGTACACTATAACCCTGTAATATAATACGTGGTCCAGTTTAAAAATTATAGGTCAATATTAAGGTCCGATACCGTGCCGTTAGTTAACATAGAAAAGTGTCTTCGTATTTCCTTGTTTTAATGCACTATTTAAAATATACATAGTGTACCCACTAATTGACCTATAATTATTTCCTGTGGTAGGGTACACTATTACCCTGTAATATAATACCTGGTCCAATTTAAATATTATGGGTCAATATTAAGGTCTGATATTGCGCCTTACGTTAGTTAACCATTGAAAGATGTCTTTGAATTTTTAAAGCATTTTAGAACGCTTATTTCTTCATTTTAAGCATCTCAGAACACTCTATTTCGCATAGGCATATATAGTAAACTTTAGGGTCACTCTGTGTACCCCCTAATTGACCTATAATTATTTCCTGTGGTAGGGTACACTATAACCCTGTAATATAATACGTGGTCAAATTTAAAAATTATAGGTCAATATTAAGGTCCGATACCGTGCCGTTAGTTAACATAGAAAAGTGTCTTCGTATTTCCTTGTTTTAATGCACTATTTAAAATATACATAGTGTACCCCCTAATTGACCTATAATTATTTCCTGTGGTAGGGTACACTATTACCCTGTAATATAATACCTGGTCCAATTTAAATATTATGGGTCAATATTAAGGTCTGATATTGCGCCTAGCGTTAGTTAACCATTGGAAAGATGTCTTTGAATTTTTAAAGCATTTTAGAACGCTTATTTCTTCATTTAAGCTTCTCAGAACACTTTATTTCGCATAGGCATACATAGTAAACTTTAGGGTCACACTGTGTACCCCCTAATTGACCTAAAATTATTTCCTGTGGTAGGGTACATTATTATCATGTAATATAATACGTGGTCCAATTTAAAAATTATAGGTCAATATTAAGGTCCGATACCGGGCCGTTAGTTAACATAGAAAAGTGTCTTCGTATTTCCTTGTTTTAATGCACTATTTAAAATATACATAGTGTACCCCCTAATTGACCTATAATTATTTCCTGTGGTAGGGTACACTATTACCCCTGTAATACAATACCTTGTTCAATTTAAATATTATGGGTCAATATTAAGTTTTGATATTGAGCCTTGCGTTAGTTAACCATTGAAAGATGTCTTTGAATTTTTAAAGCATTTTAGAACGCTTATTTCTTCATTTTAGCTTCTCAGAACACTTTATTTCGCATAGGCATACATAGTAAACTTTAGGGTCACGCTGTGTACCCCCTAATTGACCTATAATTATTTCCTGTGGTAGGGTACACTATTACCCTGTAATATAATACGTGGTCAAATTTAAAAATTATAGGTCAATATTAAGGTCCGATACCGTGCCGTTAGTTAACATAGAAAAGTGTCTTCGTATTTCCTTGTTTTAATGCACTATTTAAAATATACATAGTGTACCCCCTAATTGACCTATAATTATTTCCTGTGGTAGGGTACACTATTACCCTGTAATATAATACCTGGTCCAATTTAAATATTATGGGTCAATATTAAGGTCTGATATTGCGGCTAGCGTTAGTTAACCATTGAAAGATGTCTTTGAATTTTAAAGCATTTTAGAACGCTTATTCTTCATTTTAAGCTTCTCAGAACACTTTATTTCGCATAGGCATACATAGTAAACTTTAGGGTCACACTGTGTACCCCCTAATTGACCTAAAATTATTTCCTGTGGTAGGGTACATTATTATCATGTAATATAATACGTGGTCCAATTTAAAAATTATAGGTCAATATTAAGGTCCGATACCGGGCCGTTAGTTAACATAGAAAAGTGTCTTCGTATTTCCTTGTTTTAATGCACTATTTAAAATATACATAGTGTACCCCCTAATTGACCTATAATTATTTCCTGTGGTAGGGTACACTATTACCCTGTAATACAATACCTTGTTCAATTTAAATATTATGGGTCAATATTAAGGTTTGATATTGCGCCTTGCGTTAGTTAACCATTGAAAGATGTCTTTGAATTTTTAAAGCATTTTAGAACGCTTATTTCTTCATTTTAAGCTTCTCAGAACACTTTATTTCGCATAGGCATACATAGTAAACTTTAGGGTCACGCTGTGTACCCCCTAATTGATCTATAATTATTTCCTGTGGTAGGGTACACTATTACCCTGTAATATAATAGGTGGTCCAATTTAAAAATTATAGGTCAATATTAAGGTCCGATACCGTGCCGTTAGTTAGCATAGAAAAATGTCTTTGAATTTTTAAAGCATTTTAGAACGCTTATTTCCTCATTTTAAGCTTCTCAGAACACTTTATTTCGCATAGGCATTCATAGTAAACTTTAGGGTCACTCTGCGTACCCCCTAATTGACCTATAATTATTTCCTGTGATAGGGTACACTATAACCCTGTAATATAATACGTGGTCCAATTTACAAATTATAGGTCAATATTAAGGTCCGATACCGTGCCGTTAGTTAACATAGAAAAGTGTCTTCGTATTTCCTTGTTTTAATGCACTATTTAAAATATACATAGTGTACCCCCTAATTGACCTATAATTATTTCCTGTGGTAGGGTACACTATTACCCTGTAATACAATACCTTGTTCAATTTAAATATTATGGGTCAATATTAAGGTTTGATATTGCGCCTTACGTTAGTTAACCATTGAAAGATGTCTTTGAATTTTTAAAGCATTTTAGAACGCTTATTTCTTCATTTTAAGCTTCTCAGAACACTTTATTTCGCATAGGCATACATAGTAAACTTAGGGTCACGCTGTGTACCCCCTAATTGACCTATAATTATTTCCTGTGGTAGGGTACACTATTACCCTGTAATATAATAGGTGGTCCAATTTAAAAATTATAGGTCAATATTAAGGTCCGATACCGTGCCGTTAGTTAGCATAGAAAAATGTCTTTGAATTTTTAAAGCATTTTAGAACGCTTATTTCCTCATTTAAGCTTCTCAGAACACTTTATTTCGCATAGGCATACATAGTAAACTTTAGGGTCACTCTGTGTACCCCCTAATTGACCTATAATTATTTCCTGTGGTAGGGTACACTATAACCCTGTAATATAATACGTGGTCCAGTTTAAAAAATTATAGGTCAATATTAAGGTCCGATACCGTGCCGTTAGTTAACATAGAAAAGTGTCTTCGTATTTCCTTGTTTTAATGCACTATTTAAAATATACATAGTGTACCCCCTAATTGACCTATAATTATTTCCTGTTTTAGGGTACACTATTACCCTGTAATATAATACCTGGTCCAATTTAAATATTATGGGTCAATATTAAGGTCTGATATTGCGCCTAGCGTTAGTTAACCATTGAAAGATGTCTTTGAATTTTTAAAGCATTTTAGAACGCTTATTTCTTCATTTTAAGCTTCTCAGAACACTTTATTTCGCATAGGCATACATAGTAAACTTTAGGGTCACGCTGTGTACCCCCTAATTGACCTATAATTATTTCCTGTGGTAGGGGTACACTATTACCCTGTAATATAATACCTGGTCCAATTTAAATATTATGGGTCAATATTAAGGTCTGATATTGCGCCTTACGTTAGTTAACCATTGAAAGATGTCTTTGAATTTTTAAAGCATTTTAGAACGCTTATTTCTTCATTTTAAGCATCTCAGAACACTCTATTTCGCATAGGCATATATAGTAAACTTTTGGGTCACTCTGTGTACCCCCTAATTGACCTATAATTATTTCCTGTGGTAGGGTACACTATAACCCTGTAATATAATACGTGGTCAAATTTAAAAATTATAGGTCAATATTAAGGTCCGATACCGTGCCGTTAGTTAACATAGAAAAGTGTCTTCGTATTTCCTTGTTTTAATGCACTATTTAAAATATACATAGTGTACCCCCTAATTGACCTATAATTATTTCCTGTGGTAGGGTACACTATTACCCTGTAATATAATACCTGGTCCAATTTAAATATTATGGGTCAATATTAAGGTCTGATATTGCGCCCTAGCGTTAGTTAACCATTGAAAGATGTCTTTGAATTTTTAAAGCATTTTAGAACGCTTATTTCTTCATTTTAAACTTCTCAGAACACTTTATTTCGCATAGGCATACATAGTAAACTTTAGGGTCACACTGTGTACCCCCTAATTGACCTAAAATTATTTCCTGTGGTAGGGTACATTATTATCATGTAATATAATACGTGGTCCAATTTAAAATTATAGGTCAATATTAAGGTCCGATACCGGGCCGTTAGTTAACATAGAAAAGTGTCTTCGTATTTCCTTGTTTTAATGCACTATTAAAATATACATAGTGTACCCCCTAATTGACCTATAATTATTTCCTGTGGTAGGGTACACTATTACCCTGTAATACAATACCTTGTTCAATTTAAATATTATGGGTCAATATTAAGTTTTGATATTGAGCCTTGCGTTAGTTAACCATTGAAAGATGTCTTTGAATTTTTAAAGCATTTTAGAACGCTTATTTCTTCATTTTAAGCTTCTCAGAACACTTTATTTCGCATAGGCATACATAGTAAACTTTAGGGTCACGCTGTGTACCCCCTAATTGACCTATAATTATTTCCTGTGGTAGGGTACACTATTACCCTGTAATATAATAGGTGGTCCAATTTAAAAATTATAGGTCAATATTAAGGTCCGATACCGTGCCGTTAGTTAGCATAGAAAAATGTCTTTGAATTTTTAAAGCATTTTAGAACGCCTTTTTCCTCATTTTAAGCTTCTCAGAACACTTTATTTCGCATAGGCATACATAGTAAACTTTAGGGTCACTCTGCGTACCCCCTAATTGACCTATAATTATTTCCTGTGATAGGGTACACTATAACCCTGTAATATAATACGTGGTCCAATTTACAAATTATAGGTCAATATTAAGGTCCGATACCGTGCCGTTAGTTAACATAGAAAAGTGTCTTCGTATTTCCTTGTTTTAATGCACTATTTAAAATATACATAGTGTACCCCCTAATTGACCTATAATTATTTCCTGTGGTAGGGTACACTATTACCCTGTAATATAATACCTGGTCCAATTTAAATATTATGGGTCAATATTAAGGTCTGATATTGCGCCTAGCGTTAGTTAACCATTGAAAGATGTCTTTGAATTTTTAAAGCATTTTAGAACGCTTATTTCTTCATTTTAAGCTTCTCAGAACACGTTTATTTCGCATAGGCATACATAGTAAACTTTAGGGTCACACTGTGTACCCCCTAATTGACCTAAAATTATTTCCTGTGGTAGGGTACATTATTATCATGTAATATAATACGTGGTTCAATTTAAAATTATAGGTCAATATTAAAGTCCGATACCGGGCCGTTAGTTAACATAGAAAAGTGTCTTCGTATTTCCTTGTTTTAATGCACTATTTAAAATATACATAGTGTACCCCCTAATTGACCTATAATTATTTCCTGTGGTAGGGTACACTATTACCCTGTAATACAATACCTTGTTCAATTTAAATATTATGGGTCAATATTAAGGTTTGATATTGCGCCTTGCGTTAGTTAACCATTGAAAGATGTCTTTGAATTTTTAAAGCATTTTAGAACGCTTATTTCTTCATTTTAAGCTTCTCAGAACACTTTATTTCGCATAGGCATACATAGTAAACTTTAGGGTCACGCTGTGTACCCCCTAATTGACCTATAATTATTTTCTGTGGTAGGGTACACTATTACCCTGTAATATAATAGGTGGTCCAATTTAAAAATTATAGGTCAATATTAAGGTCCGATACCGTGCCGTTAGTTAGCATAGAAAAATGTCTTTGAATTTTTAAAGCATTTTAGAACGCTTATTTCCTCATTTTAAGCTTCTCAGAACACTTTATTTCGCATAGGCATACATAGTAAACTTTAGGGTCACTCTGCGTACCCCCTAATTGACCTATAATTATTTCCTGTGATAGGGTACACTATAACCCTGTAATATAATACGTGGTCCAATTTACAAATTATAGGTCAATATTAAGGTCCGATACCGTGCCGTTAGTTAACATAGAAAAGTGTCTTCGTATTTCCTTGTTTTAATGCACTATTTAAAATATACATAGTGTACCCCCTAATTGACCTATAATTATTTCCTGTGGTAGGGTACACTATTACCCTGTAATACAATACCTTGTTCAATTTAAATATTATGGGTCAATATTAAGGTTTGATATTGCGCCTTGCGTTAGTTAACCATTGAAAGATGTCTTTGAATTTTTAAAGCATTTTAGAACGCTTATTTCTTCATTTTAAGCTTCTCAGAACACTTTATTTCGCATAGGCATACATAGTAAACTTTAGGGTCACGCTGTGTACCCCCTAATTGACCTATAATTATTTCCTGTGGTAGGGTGCACTATTACCCTGTAATATAATAGGTGGTCCAATTTAAAAATTATAGGTCAATATTAAGGTCCGATACCGTGCCGTTAGTTAGCATAGAAAAATGTCTTTGAATTTTTAAAGCATTTTAGAACGCTTATTTCCTCATTTTAAGCTTCTCAGAACACTTTATTTCGCATAGGCATACATAGTAAACTTTAGGGTCACTCTGTGTACCCCCTAATTGACCTATAATTATTTCCTGTGGTAGGGTACACTATAACCCTGTAATATAATACGTGGTCCAATTTAAAAATTATAGGTCAATATTAAGGTCGATACCGTGCCGTTAGTTAACATAGAAAAGTGTCTTTGTATTTTCTTGTTTTAATGCACTATTTAAAACATACATAGTGTACCCCCTTATTGACCTATAATTATTTCCTGTTGTAGGGTACACTATTATCCTGTAATATAATACCTGGTCCAATTGAAATATTATGGTTCCATATTAAGGTCTGATATCGCGCCTTGCGTTAGTTAACCATTGAAAGATGTCTTTGAATTTTTAAAGCATTTTAGGACGCTTATTTCTTCATTTTAAGCTTCTCAGAACACTCTATTCGCATAGGCATACATAGTAAATTTTAGGGTCATGCTGTGTACCACCTAATTGACCTATAATTATTTCCTGTGGTAAGGTACACTATTATCATGTAATATAATACGTGGTCCAATTAAAAATTATAGGTCAATATTAAGGTCCGATACCGGGCCGTTAGTTAACATAGAAAAGTGTCTTCGTATTTCCTTGTTTTAATGCACTATTTAAAATATACATAGTGTACCCCCTAATTGACCTATAATTATTTCCTGTGGTAGGGTACACTATTACCCTGTAATACAATACCTTGTTCAATTTAAATATTATGGTCAATATTAAGGTTTGATATTGCGCCTTGCGTTAGTTAACCATTGAAAGATGTCTTTGAATTTTTAAAGCATATTAGAACGCTTATTTCTTCATTTTAAGCTTCTCAGAACACTTTATTTCGCATAGGCATACATAGTAAACTTTAGGGTCACGCTGTGTACCCCCTAATTGACCTATAATTATTTCCTGTGGTAGGGTACACTATTACCCTTTAATATAATAGGTGGTCCAATTTAAAAATTATAGGTCAATATTAAGGTCCGATACCGTGCGTTAGTTAGCATAGAAAAATGTCTTTGAATTTTTAAAGCATTTTAGAACGCTTATTTCCTCATTTTAAGCTTCTCAGAACACTTTATTTCGCATAGGCATACATAGTAAACTTTAGGGTCACTCTGTGTACCCCCTAATTGACCTATAATTATTTCCTGTGGTAGGGTACACTATAACCCTGTAATATAATACGTGGTCCAATTTAAAAATTATAGGTCAATATTAAGGTCCGATACCGTGCCGTTAGTTAACATAGAAAAGTGTCTTTGTATTTTCTTGTTTTAATGCACTATTTAAAACATACATAGTGTACCCCCTAATTGACCTATAATTATTTCCTGTTGTAGGGTACACTATTACCCTGTAATATAATACCTGGTCCAATTGAAATATTATGGTTCCATATTAAGGTCTGATATCGCGCCTTGCGTTAGTTAACCATTGAAAGATGTCTTTGAATTTTTAAAGCATTTTAGAACGCTTATTTCTTCATTTTAAGCTTCTCAGAACACTCTATTTCGCATAGGCATACATAGTAAATTTTAGGGTCATGCTGTGTACCACCTAATTGACCTATAATTATTTCCTGTGGTAAGGTACACTATTACCCTGTAATATAATACGTGGTACAATTTAAAAATTATAGGTCAATGTTAAGGTCCGATACCGTGCCGTTAGTTAACATAGAAAAGTGTCTTCGTATTTCCTTGTTTTAATGCACTATTTAAAATATACATAGTGTACCCCCTAATTGACCTATAATTATTTCCTGTGGTAGGGTGCACTATTACCCTGTAATATAATACCTGGTCCAATTTAAATATTATGGGTCAATATTAAGGTCTGATATTGCGCCTTGCGCTAGTTAACCATTGAAAGATGTGTTTGAATTTTTAAAGCATTTTAGAACGCTTATTTCTTCATTTTAAGCTTCTCAGAACACTTTATTTCGCATAGGCATACATAGTAAAATTTCGGGTCACGCTGTGTACCCCCTAATTGACCAATAATTATTTCCTGTGATAGGGTACACTATAACCCTGTAATATAATACGTGGTCGAATTTACAAATTATAGGTCAATATTAAGGTCCGATACCGTGCCGTTAGTTAACATAGAAAAGTGTCTTCGTATTTCCTTGTTTTAATGCACTATTTAAAATATACATAGTGTACCCCCTAATTGACCTATAATTATTTCCTGTGGTAGGGTACACTATTACCCTGAAATACAATACCTTGTTCAATTTAAATATTATGGGTCAATATTAAGGTTTGATATTGCGCCTTGCGTTAGTTAACCATTGAAAGATGTCTTTGAATTTTTAAAGCATTTTAGAACGCTTATTTCTTCATTTTAAGCTTCTCAGAACACTTTATTTTGCATAGGCATACATAGTAAACTTTAGGGTCACGCTGTGTACCCCCTAATTGACCTATAATTATTTCCTGTGGTAGTGTACACTATTACCCTGTAATATAATAGGTGGTTCAATTTAAAAATTATAGGTCAATATTATGGTCCGATACCGTGCCGTTAGTTAGCATAGAAAAGTGTCTTTGAATTTTTAAAGCATTTTAGAACGCTTATTTCCTCATTTTAAGCTTCTCAGAACACTTTATTTCGCATAGGCATACATAGTAAACTTTAGGGTCACTCTGCGTACCCCCTAATTGACCTATAATTATTTCCTGTGGTAGGGTACACTATAACCCTGTAATATAATACGTGGTCCAGTTTAAAAATTATAGGTCAATATTAAGGTCCGATACCGTGCCGTTAGTTAACATAGAAAAGTGTCTTCGTATTTCCTTGTTTTAATGCACTATTTAAAATATACATAGTGTACCCCCTAATTGACCTATAATTATTTCCTGTGGTAGGGTACACTATTACCCTGTAATATAATACCTGGTCCAATTTAAATATTATGGGTCAATATTAAGGTCTTATATTGCGCCTTGTGTTAGTTAACCATTGAAAGATGTCTTTGAATTTTTAAAGCATTTTAGAACGCTTATTTCTTCATTTTAAGCATCTCAGAACACTCTATTTCGCATAGTCATATATAGTAAACTTTAGGGTCACTCTGTGTACCCCCTAATTGACCTATAATTATTTCCTGTGGTAGGGTACACTATACCCTGTAATATAATACGTGGTCAAATTTAAAAATTATAGGTCAATATTAAGGTCCGATACTGTGCCGTTAGTTAACATAGAAAAGTGTCTTCGTATTTCCTTGTTTTAATGCACTATTTAAAATATACATAGTGTACCACCTAATTGACCTATAATTATTTCCTGTGGTAGGGTACACTATTACCCTGTAATATAATACCTGGTCCAATTTAAATATTATGGGTCAATATTAAGGTCTGATATTGCGCCTAGCGTTAGTTAACCATTGAAAGATGTCTTTGAATTTTTAAAGCATTTTAGAACGCTTATTTCTTCATTTTAAGCTTCTCAGAACACTCTATTTCGCAGAGGCATACATAGTAAACTTTAGGGTCACACTGTGTACCCCCTAATTGACCTAAAATTATTTCCTGTGGTAGGGTACATTATTATCATGTAATATAATACGTGGTCCAATTTAAAAATTATAGGTCAATATTAAGGTCCGATACCGGGCCGTTAGTTAACATAGAAAAGTGTATTCGTATTTCCTTGTTTTAATGCACTATTTAAAATATACATAGTGTATCCCCTAAATGACCTATAATTATTTCCTGTGGTAGGGTACACTATTACCCCGTAATATAATACCTGGTCCAATTCAAATATTATGGGTCAATATTAAGGTCTGATATTGCGCCTTGCGTTAGTTAACCATTGAAAGATGTCTTTGAATTTTTAAAGCATTTTAGAACGCTAATTTCTTCATTTTAAGCTTCTCAGAACACTCTATTTCGCATAGGCATACATAGTAAACTTTAGGGTCACGCTGTGTACCCTCTAATTGACCTATAATTATTTCCTGTGGTAGGGTACACTATTACCCTATAATATAATACGTGGTCCAATTTAAAAATTATAGGTCAATATTAAGGTCCGATACCGTGCCGTTAGTTAACATAGAAAAGTGTCTTCTTATTTCCTTGTTTTAATGCACTATTTAAAATATACATAGTGTACCCCCTAATTGACCTATAATTATTTCCTGTGGTAGGGTACACTATTACCGTGTAATATAATACCTGGTCCAATTTAAATATTATGGGTCAATATTAAGGTCTGATATTGCGCCTTGCGCTAGTTAACCATTGAAAGATGTCTTTGAATTTTTAAAGCATTTAGAACGCTTATTTCTTCATTTTAAGCTTCTCAGAACACTCTATTTCGCAAAGGCATACATAGTAAACTTTAGGGTCACGTTGTGTACCCCCCTAATTGACCTATAATTATTTCCTGTGGTAGGGTACACTATAACCCTGTAATATAATACGTGGTCCAATTTAAAAATTATAGGTCAATATTAAGGTCCGATACCGTGCCGTTAGTTAACATAGAAAAATGTCTTTGAATTTTTAAAGCATTTTAGAACGCTTATTTCCTCATTTTAAGCTTCTCAGAACACTTTATTTCGCATAGGCATACATAGTAAACTTTAGGGTCACGCTGTGTACCCCCTAATTGACCTATAATTATTTCCTTTGGAAGGGCACACTATTACCCTGTAATATAATTACCTGGTCCAATTTAAATATTATGGGTCAATATTAAGGTCTGATATTGCGCCTTGCGTTAGTTAACCATTGAAAGATGTCTTTGAATTTTTAAAGCATTTTAGAACGCTTATTTCTTCATTTTAAGCTTCTCTAGAACACTCTATTTCGCATAGGCATACATATGAAAATTTAGGGTCACCGCTGTGTACCCCCCTAAATGACCTATAATTATTTCCTGTGGTAGGGTACACTATTACCCTGTAATATAAAAGGTGGTCCAATTTAAAAATTATAGGTCAATATTAAGGTCCGATACCGTTGCCGTTAGTTAGCATAGAAAAATGTCTTTGAATTTTTAAAGCATTTTAGAACGCTTATTTCCTCATTTTAAGCTTCTCAGAACACTTCATTTCGCATAGGCATACATAGAAAACTTTAGGGTCACTCTGCGTACCCCCTAATTGACCTATAATTATTTTCCTGTGGTAGGGTACACTATAACCCTGTAATATAATACGTGGTCCAATTTAAAAATTATAGGTCAATATTAAGGTCCGATACCGTGCCGTTAGTTAACATAGAAAAGTGTCTTCTGTATTTCCTTGTTTTAATGCACTATTTTAAAATATACATTGTGTACCCCCTAATTGACCTATAATTATTTCCTGTGGTAGGGTACACTATTACCCTGTAATATAAATACCTGGTCCAATTTAAATATTATGGGTCAATATTAAGGGTCTGATATTGCGCCTTGCGTTAGTTAACCATTGAAAGATGTCTTTGAATTTTTTAAAGCATTTTAGAACGCTTATTTCCTCATTTTAAGCTTCTCAGAACACTCTATTTCGCATAGGCATACATAGTAAATTTTAGGGTCACGCTGTGTACCACCTAATTGACCTATAATTATTTCCTGTGGTAAGGTACACTATAACCCTGTAATATAATACGTGGTCCAATTTAAAAATTATAGGTCAATATTAAGGTCCGATACCGTGCCGTTTAGTTAACATAGAAAAGTGTCTTCGTATTTCCTTGCTTTAATGCACTATTTAAAATATACATAGTGTACCCCCCTAATTGACCTATAATTATTTCCTGTGGTAGGGTACACTATTACCCTGTAATATAATACCTGGTCCAATTTAAATATTATGGGTCAATATTAAGGTCTGATATTGCGCCTTGCGCTAGTTAACCATTGAAAGATGTCTTTGAATTTTTAAAGCATTTTAGAACGCTTATTTCTTCATTTTAAGCTTCTCAGAAACACTCTATTTCGCATAAGCATACATAGTACAATTTAGGTGTCACGGCTGTGTACCCCCTAAATGACCTATAATTATTCCTGTGGTAGGGTACACTATTACCCTGTAATATAATACGTGGTCCAATTTAAAAATTATAGGTCAATATTAAGGTTCCGATACCGTGCCGTTAGTTAACATTGAAAGAGTGTCTTCGTATTTCCTTGTTTTAATGCACTATTTAAAATATACATAGTGTACCCCCTAATTGACCTATAATTATTTCCTGTGGTAGGGTACACTATTACCCTGAAATACAATACCTTGTTCAATTTAAATATTATTGGTCAATATTAAGGTTTGATATTGCGCCTTGCGTTAGTTAACCATTGAAAGATGTCTTTGAATTTTTAAAGCATTTTAGAACGCTTATTTCTTCATTTTAAGCTTCTCAGAACACTTTATTTGTGCATAGGCATACATAGTAAACTTTAGGGTCACGTTGTGTACCCCCCTAATTGACCTATAATTATTTCCTGTGGTAGGGTACACTATTACCCTGTAATATAATAGGTGGTTCAATTTAAAAATTATAGGTCAATATTATGGACCGATACCGTGCCGTTAGTTAGCATAGAAAAGTGTCTTTGAATTTTAAAGCATTTTAGAACGCTTATTTCCTCATTTTAAGCTTCTCAGAACACTTTATTTCGCATAGGCATACATAGTAAACTTTAGGGTCACTCTGCGTACCCCCTAATTGACCTATAATTATTTCCTGTGGTAGGGTACACTATAACCCTGTAATATAATACGTGGTCCAGTTTAAAAATTATAGGTCAATATTAAGGTCCGATACCGTGCCGTTAGTTAACATAGAAAAGTGTCCTTCGTATTTCCTTGTTTTAATGCACTATTTAAAATATACATAGTGTACCCCCTAATTGACCTATAATTATTTCCTGTGGTAGGGTACACTATTACCCTGTAATATAATACCTGGTCCAATTTAAATATTATGGGTCAATATTAAGGTCTTATATTGCGCCTTGTGTTAGTTAACCATTGAAAGATGTCTTTGAATTTTTTAAAGCATTTTAGAACGCTTATTTCTTCATTTTAAGCATCTCAGAACACTCTATTTCGCATAGTCATATATAGTAAACTTTAGGGTCACTCTGTGTACCCCTAATTGACCTATAATTATTTCCTGTGGTAGGGTACACTATTACCCTGTAATATAATACGTGGTCAAATTTAAAAATTATAGGTCAATATTAAGGTCCGATACTGTGCCGTTAGTTAACATAGAAAAGTGTCTTCGTATTTCCTTGTTTTAATGCACTATTTAAAATATACATAGTGTACCACCTAATTGACCTATAATTATTTCCTGTGGTAGGGTACACTATTACCCTGTAATATAATACCTGGTCCAATTTAAATATTATGGGTCAATATTAAGGTCTGATATTGCGCCTAGCGTTAGTTAACCATTGAAAGATGTCTTTGAATTTTTAAAGCATTTTAGAACGCTTATTTCTTCATTTTAAGCTTCTCAGAACACTCTATTTCGCAGAGGCATACATAGTAAACTTTAGGGTCACAACTGTGTACCCCCTAATTGACCTAAAATTATTTCTGTGGTAGGGTACATTATTATCATGTAATATAATACGTGGTCCAATTTTAAAAATTATAGGTCAATATTAAGGTCCGATACCGGGCCGTTAGTTAACATAGAAAAGTGTCTTCGTATTTCCTTGTTTTAATGCACTATTTAAAATATACATAGTGTATCCCCTAATTGACCTATAATTATTTCCTGTGGTAGGGTACACTATTACCCCGTAATATAATACCTGGTCCAATTCAAATATTATGGGTCAATATTAAGGTCTGATATTGCGCCCTTGCGTTAGTTAACCATTGAAAGATGTCTTTGAATTTTTAAAGCATTTTAGAACGCTAATTTCTTCATTTTAAGCTTCTCAGAACACTCTATTTCGCATAGGCATACATAGTAAACTTTAGGGTCACGCTGTGTACCCTCTAATTGACCTATAATTATTTCCTGTGGTAGGGTACACTATTACCCTATAATATAATACGTGGTCCAATTTAAAAATTATAGGTCAATATTAAGGTCCGATACCGTGCCGTTAGTTAACATAGAAAAGTGTCTTCTTATTTCCTTGTTTTAATGCACTATTTAAAATATACATAGTGTACCCCCTAATTGACCTATAATTATTTCCTGTGGTAGGGTACACTATTACCGTGTAATATAATACCTGGTCCAATTTAAATATTATGGGTCAATATTAAGGTCTGATATTGCGCCTTGCGCTAGTTAACCATTGAAAGATGTCTTTGAATTTTTAAAGCATTTTAGAACGCTTATTTCTTCATTTTAAGCTTCTCAGAACACTCTATTTCGCAAAGGCATACATAGTAAACTTTAGGGTCACGTTGTGTACCCCCTAATTGACCTATAATTATTCCTGTGTTAGGGTAAACTATAACCCTGTAATATAATACGTGGTCCAATTTAAAAATTATAGGGTCAATATTAAGGTCCGATACCGTGCCGTTAGTTAACATAGAAAAATGTCTTTGAATTTTTAAAGCATTTAGAACGCTTATTTCCTCATTTTAAGCTTCTCAGAACACTTTATTTCGCATAGGCATACATAGTAAACTTTAGGGTCACGCTGTGTACCCCCTAATTGACCTATAATTATTTCCTTTGGAAGGGTACACTATTACCCTGTAATATAATACCTGGTCCAATTTAAATATTATGGGTCAATATTAAGGTCTGATATTGCGCCTTGCGTTAGTTAACCATTGAAAGATGTCTTTGAATTTTTAAAGCATTTTAGAACGCTTATTTCTTCATTTTAAGCTTCTCAGAACACTCTATTTCGCATAGGCATGCATAGTAAAATTTAGGGTCACGCTGTGTACCCCCTAAATGACCTATAATTATTTCCTGTGGTAGGGTACACTATTACCCTGTAATATAAAAGGTGGTCCAATTTAAAAATTATAGGTCAATATTAAGGTCCGATACCGTGCCGTTAGTTAGCATAGAAAAATGTCTTTGAATTTTTAAAGCATTTTAGAACGCTTATTTCCTCATTTTAAGCTTCTCAGAACACTTCATTTCGCATAGGCATACATAGAAAACTTTAGGGTCACTCTGCGTACCCCCTAATTGACCTATAATTATTTCCTGTGGTAGGGTACACTATAACCCTGTAATATAATACGTGGTCCAATTTAAAAATTATAGGTCAATATTAAGGTCCGATACCGTGCCGTTAGTTAACATAGAAAAGTGTCTTCGTATTTCCTTGTTTTAATGCACTATTTAAAATATACATTGTGTACCCCCTAATTGACCTATAATTATTTCCTGTGGTAGGGTACACTATTACCCTGTAATATAATACCTGGTCCAATTTAAATATTATGGGTCAATATTAAGGTCTGATATTGCGCCTTGCGTTAGTTAACCATTGAAAGATGTCTTTGAATTTTTTAAAAGCATTTTAGAACGCTTATTTCCTCATTTTAAGCTTCTCAGAACACTCTATTTCGCATAGGCATACATAGTAAATTTTAGGGTCACGCTGTGTACCACCTAATTGACCTATAATTATTTCCTGTGGTAAGGTACACTATAACCCTGTAATATAATACGTGGTCCAATTTAAAAATTATAGGTCAATATTAAGGTCCGATACCGTGCCGTTAGTTAACATAGAAAAGTGTCTTCGTATTTCCTTGCTTTAATGCACTATTTAAAATATACATAGTGTACCCCCTAATTGACCTATAATTATTTCCTGTGGTAGGGTACACTATTACCCTGTAATATAATACCTGGTCCAATTTAAATATTATGGGTCAATATTAAGGTCTGATATTGCGCCTTGCGTAGTTAACCATTGCAAAGATGTCTTTGAATTTTAAAGCATTTTAGAACGCTTATTTCTTCATTTTAAGCTTCTCAGAACACTCTATTTCGCATAAGCATACATAGTACAATTTAGGGTCACGCTGTGTACCCCCTAAATGACCTATAATTATTTCCTGTGGTAGGGTACACTATTACCCTGTAATATAATACGTGGTCCAATTTAAAAATTATAGGTCAATATTAAGGTCCGATACCGTGCCGTTAGTTAACATTGAAAAATGTCTTTGAATTTTAAAGCATTTTAGAACGCTTATTTCCTCATTTTAAGCTTCTCAGAACACTTTATTTCGCATAGGCATACATAGTAAACTTTAGGGTCTCTCTGTGTACCCCCTAATTGACCTATAATTATTTCCTGTGGTAGGGTACACTATAACCCTGTAATATAATACGTGGTCCAATTTAAAAATTATAGGTCAATATTAAGGTCCGATACCGTGACGTTAGTTAACATAGAAAAGTGTCTTCGTATTTCCTTGTTTTAATGCACTATTTAAAATATACATAGTGTACCCCCTAATTGACCTATAATTATTTCCTGTGGGTAGGGTACACTATTACCCTGTAATATAATACCTATTCCAATTTAAATATTATGGGGTCAATATTAAGGTCTGATATTGTGCCTTGCGTTAGTTAACCATTGAAAGATGTCTTTGAATTTTTAAAGCATTTTAGAACGCTTATTTCTTCATTTTAAGCATCTCAGAACACTCTATTTCGCATAGGCATACATAGTAAAATTTAGGGTCACGCTGTGTACCCCCTAAATGACCTATAATTATATCCTGTGGTAGGGTACACTATTACCCTGTAATATAATACGTGGTCCAATTTAAAAATTATAGGTCAATATTAAGGTCCGATACCGTGCCGTTAGTTAACATAGAAAAATGTCTTTGAATTTTTAAAGCATTTTAGAACGCTTATTTCCTCATTTTAAGCTTCTCAGAACACTTTATTTCGCATAGGCATACATAGTAAACTTTAGGGTCACGCTGTGTACCCCCTAATTGACCTATAATTATTTCCTTTGGTGGGGTACACTATTACCCTGTAATATAATACCTGGTCCAATTTAAATATTATGGGTCAATACTAAGGTCTGATATTGCGCCTTGCGTTAGTTAACCATTGAAAGATGTCTTTGAATTTTTAAAGCATTTTAGAACGCTTATTTCTTCATTTTAAGCTTCTCAGAGCACTCTATTTCGCATAGGCATACATAGTAAAATTTAGGGTCACGCTGTGTACCCCCTAAATGACCTATAATTATTTCCTGCGGTAGGGCACACTATTACCCTGTAATATAATACGTGGTCCAATTTAAAAATTATAGGTCAATATTAAGTTCCGATACCGTGCCGTTAGTTAACATTGAAAAATGTCTTCGTATTTCCTTGTTTTAATGCACTATTTAAAATATACATAGTGTACCCCCTAATTGACCTATAATTATTTCCTGTGGTAGGGTACACTATTACCCTGTAATACAATACCTGGTTCAATTTAAATATTATGGGTCAATATTAAGGTTTGATATTGCGCCTTGCGTTAGTTAACCATTGAAAGATGTCTTTGAACTTTTAAAGCATTTTAGAACGCTTATTTCTTCATTTTAAGCTTCTCAGAACACTCTATTTCGCATAGGCATACATAGTAAAATTTAGGGTCACGCTGTGTACCCCCTAAATGACCTATAATTATTTCCTGTAGTAGGGTACACTATTACCCTCTAATATAATACGTGGTCCAATTTAAAAATTATAGGTCAATATTAAGGTCCGATACAGTGCCGTTAGTTAACATAGAAAAATGTCTTTGAATTTTTAAAGCATTTTAGAACGCTTATTTCCTCATTTTAAGCTTCTCAGAACACTTTATTTCGCATAGGCATACATAGTAAACTTTAGGGTCACTCTGTGTACCCCCTAATTGACCTATAATTATTTCCTGTGGTAGGGTACACTATAACCCTGTAATATAATACGTGGTCCAATTTAAAAATTATAGGTCAATATTAAGGTGCAATACCGTGCCGTTAGTTAACATAGAAAAGTGTCTTCGTATTTTCTTGTTTTAATGCACTATTTAAAACATACATAGTGTACCCCCTAATTGACCTATAATTATTTCCTGTTGTAGGGTACACTATTACCCTGTAATATAATACCTGGTCCAATTGAAATATTATGGTTCCATATTAAGGTCTGATATCGCGCCTTGCGTTAGTTAACCATTGAAAGATGTCTTTGAATTTTTAAAGCATTTTAGAACGCTTATTTCTTCATTTTAAGCTTCTCAGAACACTCTATTTCGCATAGGCATACATAGTAAATTTTAGGGTCACGCTGTGTACCACCTAATTGACCTATAATTATTTCCTGTGGTAAGGTACACTATTACCTTGTAATAAAATACGTGGTACAATTTAAAAATTATAGGTCAATATTAAGGTCCGATACCGTGCCGTTAGTTAACATAGAAAAGTGTCTTCGTATTTCCTTGTTTTAATGCACTATTTAAAATATACATAGTGTACCCCCTAATTGACCTATAATTATTTCCTGTGGTAGGGTACACTATTACCCTGTAATATAATACCTGGTCCAATTTAAATATTATGGGTCAATATTAAGGTCTGATATTGCGCCTTGCGCTAGTTAACCATTGAAAGATGTCTTTGAATTTTTAAAGCATTTTAGAACGCTTATTTCTTCATTTTAAGCTTCTCAGAACCCTCTATTTCGCATAAGCATACATAGTAAAATTTAGGGTCACGCTGTGTACCCCCTAAATGACCTATAATTATTTCCTGTGGTAGAGTACACTATTACCCTGTAATATAATACGTGGTCCAATTTAAAAATTATAGGTCAATATTAAGGACCGATACCGTGCCGTTAGTTAACATTGAAAAATGTCTTTGAATTTTTAAAGCATTTTAGAACGCTTATTTACTCATTTTAAGCTTCTCAGAACACTTTATTTTGCATAGGCATACATAGTAAACTTTAGGGTCACGCTGTGTACCCCCTAATTGACCTACAATTATTTCCTTTGGTAGGGTACACTATTACCCTGTAATATAATACCTGGTCCAATTTAAATTTTATGGGTCAATATTAAGGTCTGATATTGCGCCTTGCGTTAGTTAACCATTGAAAGATGTCTTTGAATTTTTAAAGCATTTTAGAACGCTTATTTCTTCATTTTAAGCTTCTCAGAACACTCTATTTCGCATAGGCATACATAGTAAAATTTAGGGTCACGCTGTGTACCCCCTAAATGACCTATAATTATTTCCTGTGGTAGGGTACACTATTACCCTGTAATATAATACGTGGTCCAATTTAAAAATTATAGGTCAATATTAAGTTCCGATACCGTGCCGTTAGTTAACATTGAAAAATGTCTTCGTATTTCCTTGTTTTAATGCACTATTTAAAATATACATAGTGTACCCCCTAATTGACCTATAATTATTTCCTGTGGTAGGGTACACTATTACCCTGTAATATAATACCTGGTCCAATTTAAATATTATGGGTCAATATTAAGGTCTGATATTGCGCCTTGCGTTAGTTAACCATTGAAAGATGTCTTTGAATTTTTAAAGCATTTTAGAACGCTTATTTCTTCATTTTAAGCATCTCAGAACACTCTATTTCGCATAGGCATATATAGTAAACTTTAGGGTCACTCTGTGTACCCTCTAATTGACCTATAATTATTTCCTGTGGTAGGGTACACTATAACCCTGTAATATAATACGTGGTCCAATTTAAAAATTATAGGTCAATATTAAGGTCCGATACCGTGTCGTTAGTTAACATAGAAAAGTGTCTTCGTA
This sequence comes from Parasteatoda tepidariorum, assembly GCF_982258835.1. Taxonomy (NCBI): domain Eukaryota; kingdom Metazoa; phylum Arthropoda; class Arachnida; order Araneae; family Theridiidae; genus Parasteatoda; species Parasteatoda tepidariorum. The sequence continues at coordinate 22,513 of NW_028257455.1, forward strand.
TTTCCTTGTTTTAATGCACTATTTAAAATATACATAGTGTACCCCCTAATTGACCTATAATTATTTCCTGTGGTAGGGTGCACTATTACCCTGTAATATAATACCTGGTCCAATTTAAATATTATGGGTCAATATTAAGGTCCGATACCGTGCCGTTAGTTAACATAGAAAAATGTCTTTGAATTTTTAAAGCATTTTAGAACGCTTATTTCCTCATTTTAAGCTTCTCAGAACACTTTATTTTGCATAGGCATACATAGTAAACTTTAGGGTCACGCTGTGTACCCCCTAATTGACCTACAATTATTTCCTTTGGTAGGGTACACTATTACCCTGTAATATAATACCTGGTCCAATTTAAATTTTATGGGTCAATATTAAGGTCTGATATTGCGCCTTGCGTTAGTTAACCATTGAAAGATATCTTTGAATTTTTAAAGCATTTTAGAACGCTTATTTCTTCATTTTAAGCATCTCAGAACACTCTATTTCGCATAGGCATATATTGTAAACTTTAGGGTCACTCTGTGTACCCTCTAATTGACCTATAATTATATCCTGTGGTAGGGTACACTATTACCCTGTAATATAATACCTGGTCCAATTTAAATATTATGGGTCAATATTAAGGTCTGATATTGCGCCTTGCGTTAGTTAACCATTGGAAGATGTCTTTGAATTTTTAAAGCGTTTTAGAACGCTTATTTCTTCATTTTAAGCATCTCAGAACACTCTATTTCGCATAGGCATACATAGTAAAGTTTAGGGTCACGCTGTGTAAACGCTAAATGACCTATAATTATTTCCTGTGGTAGGGTACACTATTACCCTGTAATATAATACGTGGTAAAATTTAAAAATTATAGGTCAATATTAAGTTACGATACCATGCCGTTAGTTAACATTGAAAAATGTCTTCGTATTTCCTTGTTTTAATGCACTCTTTAAAATATACATAGTGTACCCCCTAATTGACCTATAATTATTTCCTGTGGTAGGGTAAGCTATTACCCTGTAATACAATACCTGGTTCAATTTAAATATTATGGGTCAATATTAAGATTTGATATTGCGCCTTGCGTTAGTTAACCATTGAAAGATGTCTTTGAATTTTTAAAGCATTTTAGAACGCTTATTTCTTCATTTTAAGCTTCTCAGAACACTTTATTTCGCATAGACATACATAGTAAACTTTAGGGTCACGCTGTGTACCCCCTAATTGACCTATAATTATTTCCTGTGGTAGGGTACACTATTACCCTTTAATATAATACGTGGTCCAATTTAAAAATTATAGGTCAATATTAAGGTCCGATACCGTGCCGTTAGTTAACATAGAAAAGTGTCTTCGTATTTTCTTGTTTTAATGCACTATTTAAAACATACATAGTGTACCCCCTAATTGACCTATAATTATTTCCTGTTGTAGGGTACACTATTACCCTGTAATATAATACCTGGGCCAATTGAAATATTATGGTTCCATATTAAGGTCTGATATCGCGCCTTGCGTTAGTTAACCATTGAAAGATGTCTTTGAATTTTTAAAGCATTTTAGAACGCTTATTTCTTCATTTTAAGCTTCTCAGAACACTCTATTTCGCATAGGCATACATAGTAAATTTTAGGGTCACGCTGTGTATCACCTAATTGACCTAGAATTATTTCCTGTGGTAAGGTACACTATTACCCTGTAATATAATACGTGGTACAATTTAAAAATTATAGGTCAATATTAAGGTCCGATACCGTGCCGTTAGTTAACATAGAAAAGTGTCTTCGTATTTCCTTGTTTTAATGCACTATTTAAAATATACATCGTGTACCCCCTAAATGACCTATAATTATTTCCTGTGGTAGGGTACACTATTACCCTGTAATATAATAGGTGGTCCAATTTAAAAATTATAGGTCAATATTAAGGTCCGATACCGTGCCGTTAGTTAACATAGAAAAATGTCTTTGAATTTTTAAAGCATTTTAGAACGCTTATTTCTTCATTTTAAGCATCTCAGAACACTCTATTTCGCATAGGCATATATAGTAAATTTTAGGGTCACGCTGTGTACCACCTAATTGACCTATAATTATTTCCTGTGGTAAGGTACACTATTACCCTGTAATATAATACGTGGTCCAATGTAAAAATTATAGGTCAATATTAAGTTCCGATACCGTGCCGTTAGTTAACATTGAAAAATGTCTTCGTAATTCCTTGTTTTAATGCACTATTTAAAATATACATAGTGTACCCCCTAATTGACTTATAATTATTTCCTGTGGTAGGGTACACTATTACCCTGTAATACAATACCTTGTTCAATTTAAATATTATGGGTCAATATTAAGGTTTGATATTGCGCCTTGCGTTAGTTAACCATTGAAAGATGTCTTTGAATTTTTAAAGCATTTTAGAACGCTTATTTCTTCATTTTAAGCTTCTCAGAACACTTTATTTCGCATAGGCATACATAGTAAACTTTAGGGTCACGCTGTGTACCCCCTAATTGACCTATAATTATTTCCTGTGGTAGGGTACACTATTACCCTGTAATATAATGGTGGTCCAATTTAAAAATTATAGGTCAATATTAAGGTCCGATACCGTGCCGTTAGTTAGCATAGAAAAATGTCTTTGAATTTTTAAAGCATTTTAGAACGCTTATTTCCTCATTTTAAGCTTCTCAGAACACTTTATTTCGCATAGGCATTCATAGTAAACTTTAGGGTCACTCTGCGTACCCCCTAATTGACCTGTAATTATTTCCTGTGATAGGGTACACTATAACCCTGTAATATAATACGTGGTCCAATTTACAAATTATAGGTCAATATTAAGGTCCGATACCGTGCCGTTAGTTAACATAGAAAAGTGTCTTCGTATTTCCTTGTTTTAATGCACTATTTAAAATATACATAGTGTACCCCCTAATTGACCTATAATTATTTCCTGTGGTAGGGTACACTATTACCCTGTAATACAATACCTTGTTCAATTTAAATATTATGGGTCAATATTAAGGTTTGATATTGCGCCTTGCGTTAGTTAACCATTGAAAGATGTCTTTGAATTTTTAAAGCATTTTAGAACGCTTATTTCTTCATTTTAAGCTTCTCAGAACACTTTATTTCGCATAGGCATACATAGTAAACTTTAGGGTCATGCTGTGTACCCCCTAATTGACCTATAATTATTTCCTGTGGTAGGGTACACTATTACCCTGTAATATAATAGGTGGTCCAATTTAAAAATTATAGGTCAATATTAAGGTCCGATACCGTGCCGTTAGTTAGCATAGAAAAATGTCTTTGAATTTTTAAAGCATTTTAGAACGCTTATTTCCTCATTTTAAGCTTCTCAGAACACTTTATTTCGCATAGGCATACATAGTAAACTTTAGGGTCACTCTGCGTACCCCCTAATTGACCTATAATTATTTCCTGTAGTAGGGTACACTATAACCCTGTAATATAATACGTGGTCCAATTTAAAAATTATAGGTCAATATTAAGGTCCGATACCGTGCCGTTAGTTAACATAGAAAAGTGTCTTCGTATTTCCTTGTTTTAATGCACTATTTAAAATATACATAATGTACCCCCTAAATGACCTATAATTATTTCCTGTGGTAGGGTACACTATAACCCTGTAATATAATACGTGGTCCAATTTAAAAATTATAGGTCAATATTAAGGTCCGATACCGTGCCGTTAGTTAACATTGAAAAATGTCTTCGTATTTCCTTGTTTTAATGCACTATTTAAAATATACATAGTGTACCCCCTAATTGACCTATAATTATTTCCTGTGGTAGGGTACACTATTACCCTGTAATACAATACCTGGTTCAATTTAAATATTATGGGTCAATATTAAGGTTTGATATTGCGCCTTGCGTTAGTTAACCATTGAAAGATGTCTTTGAATTTTTAAAGCATTTTAGAACGCTTATTTCTTCATTTTAAGCTTCTCAGAACACTTTATTTCGCATAGGCATACATAGTAAACTTTAGGGTCACTCTGCGTACCCCCTAATTGACCTATAATTATTTCCTGTGGTAGGGTACACTATTACCCTGTAATATAATAGGTGGTCCAATTTAAAAATTATAGGTCAATATTAAGGTCCGATACCGTGCCGTTAGTTAGCATAGAAAAATGTCTTTGAATTTTTAAAGCATTTTAGAACGCTTATTTCCTCATTTTAAGCTTCTCAGAACACTTTATTTCGCATAGGCATACATAGTAAACTTTAGGGTCACTCTGCGTACCCCCTAATTGACCTATAATTATTTCCTGTGGTAGGGTACAATATAACCCTGTAATATAATACGTGGTCCAATTTAAAAATTATAGGTCAATATTAAGGTCCGATACCGTGCCGTTAGTTAACATAGAAAAGTGTCTTCGTATTTCCTTGTTTTAATGCACTATTTAAAATATACATAGTGTACCCCCTAATTGACCTATAATTATTTCCTGTGGTAGGGTACACTATTAACCTGTAATATAATACCTGGTCCAATTTAAATATTATGGGTCAATATTAAGGTCTGATATTGCGCCTTGCGTTAGTTAACCATTGAAAGATGTCTTTGAATTTTTAAAGCATTTTTGAACGCTTATTTCTTCATTTTAAGCATCTCAGAACACTCTATTTCGCATAGGCATACATAGTAAAATTTAGGGTCACGCTGTGTACCCCCTAAATGACCTATAATTATTTCCTGTGGTAGGGTACACTATTACCCTGTAATATAATACGTGGTCCAATTTAAAAATTATAGGTCAATATTAAGGTCCGATACCGTGCCGTTAGTTAACATAGAAAAATGTCTTTGAATTTTTAAAGCATTTTAGAACGCTTATTTCCTCATTTTAAGCTTCTCAGAACACTTTATTTCGCATAGGCATACATAGTAAAATTTAGGGTCACGCTGTGTACCCCCTAAATGACCTATAATTAATTCCTGTGGTAGGGTACACTATTACCCTGTAATATAATACGTGGTCCAATGTAAAAATTATAGGTCAATATTAAGTTCCGATACCGTGCCGTTAGTTAACATTGAAAAATGTCTTCGTAATTCCTTGTTTTAATGCACTATTTAAAATATACATAGTGTACCCCCTAATTGACTTATAATTATTTCCTGTGGTAGGGTACACTATTACCCTGTAATACAATACCTTGTTCAATTTAAATATTATGGGTCAATATTAAGGTTTGATATTGCGCCTTGCGTTAGTTAACCATTGAAAGATGTCTTTGAATTTTTAAAGCATTTTAGAACGCTTATTTCTTCATTTTAAGCTTCTCAGAACACTTTATTTCGCATAGGCATACATAGTAAACTTTAGGGTCACGCTGTGTACCCCCTAATTGACCTATAATTATTTCCTGTGGTAGGGTACACTATTACCCTGTAATATAATGGTGGTCCAATTTAAAAATTATAGGTCAATATTAAGGTCCGATACCGTGCCGTTAGTTAGCATAGAAAAATGTCTTTGAATTTTTAAAGCATTTTAGAACGCTTATTTCTTCATTTTAAGCATCTCAGAACACTCTATTTCGCATAGGCATATATAGTAAATTTTAGGGTCACGCTGTGTACCACCTAATTGACCTATAATTATTTCCTGTGGTAAGGTACACTATTACCCTGTAATATAATACGTGGTCCAATGTAAAAATTATAGGTCAATATTAAGTTCCGATACCGTGCCGTTAGTTAACATTGAAAAATGTCTTCGTAATTCCTTGTTTTAATGCACTATTTAAAATATACATAGTGTACCCCCTAATTGACTTATAATTATTTCCTGTGGTAGGGTACACTATTACCCTGTAATACAATACCTTGTTCAATTTAAATATTATGGGTCAATATTAAGGTTTGATATTGCGCCTTGCGTTAGTTAACCATTGAAAGATGTCTTTGAATTTTTAAAGCATTTTAGAACGCTTATTTCTTCATTTTAAGCTTCTCAGAACACTTTATTTCGCATAGGCATACATAGTAAACTTTAGGGTCACGCTGTGTACCCCCTAATTGACCTATAATTATTTCCTGTGGTAGGGTACACTATTACCCTGTAATATAATGGTGGTCCAATTTAAAAATTATAGGTCAATATTAAGGTCCGATACCGTGCCGTTAGTTAGCATAGAAAAATGTCTTTGAATTTTTAAAGCATTTTAGAACGCTTATTTCCTCATTTTAAGCTTCTCAGAACACTTTATTTCGCATAGGCATTCATAGTAAACTTTAGGGTCACTCTGCGTACCCCCTAATTGACCTGTAATTATTTCCTGTGATAGGGTACACTATAACCCTGTAATATAATACGTGGTCCAATTTACAAATTATAGGTCAATATTAAGGTCCGATACCGTGCCGTTAGTTAACATAGAAAAGTGTCTTCGTATTTCCTTGTTTTAATGCACTATTTAAAATATACATAGTGTACCCCCTAATTGACCTATAATTATTTCCTGTGGTAGGGTACACTATTACCCTGTAATACAATACCTTGTTCAATTTAAATATTATGGGTCAATATTAAGGTTTGATATTGCGCCTTGCGTTAGTTAACCATTGAAAGATGTCTTTGAATTTTTAAAGCATTTTAGAACGCTTATTTCTTCATTTTAAGCTTCTCAGAACACTTTATTTCGCATAGGCATACATAGTAAACTTTAGGGTCATGCTGTGTACCCCCTAATTGACCTATAATTATTTCCTGTGGTAGGGTACACTATTACCCTGTAATATAATAGGTGGTCCAATTTAAAAATTATAGGTCAATATTAAGGTCCGATACCGTGCCGTTAGTTAGCATAGAAAAATGTCTTTGAATTTTTAAAGCATTTTAGAACGCTTATTTCCTCATTTTAAGCTTCTCAGAACACTTTATTTCGCATAGGCATACATAGTAAACTTTAGGGTCACTCTGCGTACCCCCTAATTGACCTATAATTATTTCCTGTGGTAGGGTACAATATAACCCTGTAATATAATACGTGGTCCAATTTAAAAATTATAGGTCAATATTAAGGTCCGATACCGTGCCGTTAGTTAACATAGAAAAGTGTCTTCGTATTTCCTTGTTTTAATGCACTATTTAAAATATACATAGTGTACCCCCTAATTGACCTATAATTATTTCCTGTGGTAGGGTACACTATTAACCTGTAATATAATACCTGGTCCAATTTAAATATTATGGGTCAATATTAAGGTCTGATATTGCGCCTTGCGTTAGTTAACCATTGAAAGATGTCTTTGAATTTTTAAAGCATTTTTGAACGCTTATTTCTTCATTTTAAGCATCTCAGAACACTCTATTTCGCATAGGCATACATAGTAAAATTTAGGGTCACGCTGTGTACCCCCTAAATGACCTATAATTATTTCCTGTGGTAGGGTACACTATTACCCTGTAATATAATACGTGGTCCAATTTAAAAATTATAGGTCAATATTAAGGTCCGATACCGTGCCGTTAGTTAACATAGAAAAATGTCTTTGAATTTTTAAAGCATTTTAGAACGCTTATTTCCTCATTTTAAGCTTCTCAGAACACTTTATTTCGCATAGGCATACATAGTAAAATTTAGGGTCACGCTGTGTACCCCCTAAATGACCTATAATTAATTCCTGTGGTAGGGTACACTATTACCCTGTAATATAATACGTGGTCCAATGTAAAAATTATAGGTCAATATTAAGTTCCGATACCGTGCCGTTAGTTAACATTGAAAAATGTCTTCGTAATTCCTTGTTTTAATGCACTATTTAAAATATACATAGTGTACCCCCTAATTGACTTATAATTATTTCCTGTGGTAGGGTACACTATTACCCTGTAATACAATACCTTGTTCAATTTAAATATTATGGGTCAATATTAAGGTTTGATATTGCGCCTTGCGTTAGTTAACCATTGAAAGATGTCTTTGAATTTTTAAAGCATTTTAGAACGCTTATTTCTTCATTTTAAGCTTCTCAGAACACTTTATTTCGCATAGGCATACATAGTAAACTTTAGGGTCACGCTGTGTACCCCCTAATTGACCTATAATTATTTCCTGTGGTAGGGTACACTATTACCCTGTAATATAATGGTGGTCCAATTTAAAAATTATAGGTCAATATTAAGGTCCGATACCGTGCCGTTAGTTAGCATAGAAAAATGTCTTTGAATTTTTAAAGCATTTTAGAACGCTTATTGTCCACTTTCAATGGATCCCGTCCCACGTCGATATCCACGGCAACGAGTTGGCTGACACTCTTGCAAAGAAGGGACTAGACCATCCAGTCCCCTCCACCTCAGAGCTTACATACCTTGAACTGTTTGCAAGGCAAAAGTCCCAGAACAAACAAAAGTGGCTGCTTCCACCTATTCACTACTGGTATAAAGCAAAAAGACCAGGACTCTCTTTATCTCTCCCTGGTGACAGGCGAACCAACACCTGCTTATCCCGACTGGCCAGTGGACACCTGAAATGTCTCACATTTTCTGCAAATCAAAAAGTCTTTCCTCTTTGCCCTAAATGCCAACAAAACCAGGCATCACCTGAGCACATCTTGAACTGTTTAGGGCTGGACTGGAATGACATTCATTCCTCTCCCATTCTGGTTTCGGATTTTCTGAATGTCAACGGATTCATTGATCTGGTCTGACCCCGTCAGACCAGATGGGAATTAGCAACAACAACAACAGAACGCTTATTTCCTCATTTTAAGCTTCTCAGAACACTTTATTTCGCATAGGCATACATAGTAAACTTTAGGGTCACTCTGCGTACCCCCTAATTGACCTATAATTATTTCCTGTGATAGGGTACACTATAACCCTGTAATATAATACGTGGTCCAATTTACAAATTATAGGTCAATATTAAGGTCCGATACCGTGCCGTTAGTTAACATAGAAAAGTGTCTTCGTATTTCCTTGTTTTAATGCACTATTTAAAATATACATAGTGTACCCCCTAATTGACCTATAATTATTTCCTGTGGTAGGGTACACTATTACCCTGTAATACAATACCTTGTTCAATTTAAATATTATGGGTCAATATTAAGGTTTGATATTGCGCCTTGCGTTAGTTAACCATTGAAAGATGTCTTTGAATTTTTAAAGCATTTTAGAACGCTTATTTCTTCATTTTAAGCTTCTCAGAACACTTTATTTCGCATAGGCATACATAGTAAACTTTAGGGTCATGCTGTGTACCCCCTAATTGACCTATAATTATTTCCTGTGGTAGGGTACACTATTACCCTGTAATATAATAGGTGGTCCAATTTAAAAATTATAGGTCAATATTAAGGTCCGATACCGTGCCGTTAGTTAGCATAGAAAAATGTCTTTGAATTTTAAAAGCATTTTAGAACGCTTATTTCCTCATTTTAAGCTTCTCAGAACACTTTATTTCGCATAGGCATACATAGTAAACTTTAGGGTCACTCTGCGTACCCCCTAATTGACCTATAATTATTTCCTGTGGTAGGGTACACTATAACCCTGTAATATAATACGTGGTCCAATTTACAAATTATAGGTCAATATTAAGGTCCGATACCGTGCCGTTAGTTAACATAGAAAAGTGTCTTCGTATTTCCTTGTTTTAATGCACTATTTAAAATATACATAGTGTACCCCCTAATTGACCTATAATTATTTCCTGTGGTAGGGTACACTATTACCCTGTAATATAATACCTGGTCCAATTTAAATATTATGGGTCAATATTAAGGTCTGATATTGCGCCTTGCGTTAGTTAACCATTGAAAGATGTCTTTGAATTTTTAAAGCATTTTTGAACGCTTATTTCTTCATTTTAAGCATCTCAGAACACTCTATTTCGCATAGGCATACATAGTAAAATTTAGGGTCACGCTGTGTACCCCCTAAATGACCTATAATTATTTCCTGTGGTAGGGTACACTATTTCCCTGTAATATAATACGTGGTCCAATTTAAAAATTATAGGTCAATATTAAGGTCCGATACCGTGCCGTTAGTTAACATAGAAAAATGTCTTTGAATTTTTAAAGCATTTTAGAACGCTTATTTCCTCATTTTAAGCTTCTCAGAACACTTTATTTCGCATAGGCATACATAGTAAACTTTAGGGTCACTCTGTGTACCCCCTAATTGACCTATAATTATTTCCTGTGGTAGGGTACACTATAACCCTGTAATATAATACGTGGTCCAATTTAAAAATTATAGGTCAATATTTAGGTCCGATACCGTGCCGTTAGTTAACATAGAAAAGTGTCTTTGTATTTTCTTGTTTTAATGCAGTATTTAAAACATACATAGTGTACCCCCTAATTGACCTATAATTATTTCCTGTTGTAGGGTACACTATTACCCTGTAATATAATACCTGGTCCAATTGAAATATTATGGTTCCATATTAAGGTCTGATATCGCGCCTTGCGTTAGTTAACCATTGAAAGATGTCTTTGAATTTTTAAAGCATTTTAGAACGCTTATTTCTTCATTTTAATCTTCTCAGAACACTCTATTTCGCATAGGCATACATAGTAAATTTTAGGGTCATGCTGTGTACCACCTAATTGACCTATAATTATTTCCTGTGGTAAGGTACACTATTACCCTGTAATATAATACGTGGTACAATTTAAAAATTATAGGTCAATATTAAGATCCGATACCGTGCCGTTAGTTAACATAGAAAAGTGTCTTCGTATTTCCTTGTTTTAATGCACTATTTAAAATATACATAGTGTACCCCCTAATTGACCTATAATTATTTCCTGTGGTAGGGTGCACTATTACCCTGTAATATAATACCTGGTTCAATTTAAATATTATGGGTCAATATTAAGGTCTGATATTGCGCCTTGCGCTAGTTAACCATTGAAAGATGTCTTTGAATTTTTAAAGCATTTTAGAACGCTTATTTCTTCATTTTAAGCTTCTCAGAACACTTTATTTCGCATAGGCATACATAGTAAAATTTAGGGTCACGCTGTGTACCCCCTAATTGACCTATAATTATTTCCTGTGATAGGGTACACTATAACCCTGTAATATAATACGTGGTCCAATTTACAAATTATAGGTCAATATTAAGGTCCGATACCTTGCCGTTAGTTAACATAGAAAAGTGTCTTTGTATTTTCTTGTTTTAATGCACTATTTAAAACATACATAGTGTACCCCCTAATTGACCTATAATTATTTCCTGTTGTAGGGTACACTATTACCCTGTAATATAATACCTGGTCCAATTGAAATATTATGGTTCCATATTAAGGTCTGATATCGCGCCTTGCGTTAGTTAACCATTGAAAGATGTCTTTGAATTTTTAAAGCATTTTAGAACGCTTATTTCTTCATTTTAAGCTTCTCAGAACACTCTATTTCGCATAGGCATACATAGTAAATTTTAGGGTCATGCTGTGTACCACCTAATTGACCTATAATTATTTCCTGTGGTAAGGTACACTATTACCCTGTAATATAATACGTGGTCCAATTTAAAAATTATAGGTCAATATTAAGGTCCGATACCGTGCCGTTAGTTAACATAGAAAAATGTCTTTGAATTTTTAAAGCATTTTAGAACGCTTATTTCCTCATTTTAAGCTTCTCAGAACACTTTATTTCGCATAGGCATACATAGTAAACTTTAGGGTCACGCTGTGTACCCCCTAATTGACCTATAATTATTTCCTTTGGTAGGGTACACTATTACCCTGTAATATAATACCTGGTCCAATTTAAATTTTATGGGTCAATATTAAGGTCTGATATTGCGCCTTGCGTTAGTTAACCATTGAAAGATGTCTTTGAATTTTTAAAGCATTTTAGAACGCTTATTTCTTCATTTTAAGCTTCTCAGAACACTCTATTTCGCATAGGCATACATAGTAAAATTTAGGGTCACGCTGTGTACTCCCTAAATGACCTATAATTATTTCCTGTGGTAGGGTACACTATTACCCTGTAATATAATACGTGGTCCAATTTAAAAATTATAGGTCAATATTAAGTTCCGATACCGTGCCGTTAGTTAACATTGAAAAATGTCTTCGTATTTCCTTGTTTTAATGCACTATTTAAAATATACATAGTGTACCCCCTAATTGTCCTATAATTATTTCCTGTGGTAGGGTACACTATTACCCTGTAATATAATACCTGGTCCAATTTAAATATTATGGGTCAATATTAAGGTCTGATATTGCGCCTTGCGTTAGTTAACCATTGAAAGATGTCTTTGAATTTTTAAAGCATTTTAGAACGCTTATTTCTTCATTTTAAGCATCTCAGAACACTCTATTTCGCATAGGCATATATAGTAAACTTTAGGGTCACTCTGTGTACCCCCTAATTGACCTATAATTATTTTCTGTGGTAGGGTACACTATAACCCTGTAATATAATACGTGGTCCAATTTAAAAATTATAGGTCAATATTAAGGTCCGATACCGTGCCGTTAGTTAACATAGAAAAGTGTCTTCGTATTTCCTTGTTTTAATGCACTATTTAAAATATACATAGTGTACCCCCTAAATGACCTATAATTATTTCCTGTGGTAGGGTACACTATAACCCTGTAATATAATACGTGGTCCAATTTAAAAATTATAGGTCAATATTAAGGTCCGATACCGTGCCGTTAGTTAACATAGAAAAATGTCTTTGAATTTTTAAAGCATTTTAGAACGCTTATTTCCTCATTTTAAGCTTCTCAGAACACTTTATTTCGCATAGGCATACATAGTAAAATTTAGGGTCACGCTGTGTACCCCCTAAATGACCTATAATTAATTCCTGTGGTAGGGTACACTATTACCCTGTAATATAATAGGTGGCCCAATTTAAAAATTATAGGTCAATATTAAGGTCCGATACCGTGCCGTTAGTTAGCATAGAAAAATGTCTTTGAATTTTTAAAGCATTTTAGAACGCTTATTTCCTCATTTTAAGCTTCTCAGAACACTTTATTTCGCATAGGCATACATAGTAAACTTTAGGGTCACTCTGCGTACCCCCTAATTGACCTATAATTATTTCCTGTGGTAGGGTACACTATAACCCTGTAATATAATACGTGGTCCAATTTACAAATTATAGGTCAATATTAAGGTCCGATACCGTGCCGTTAGTTAACATAGAAAAGTGTCTTTGTATTTTCTTGTTTTAATGCACTATTTAAAACATACATAGTGTACCCCCTAATTGACCTATAATTATTTCCTGTTGTAGGGTACACTATTACCCTGTAATATAATACCTGGTCCAATTGAAATATTATGGTTCCATATTAAGGTCTGATATCGCGCCTTGCGTTAGTTAACCATTGAAAGATGTCTTTGAATTTTTAAAGCATTTTAGAACGCTTATTTCTTCATTTTAATCTTCTCAGAACACTCTATTTCGCATAGGCATACATAGTAAATTTTAGGGTCATGCTGTGTACCACCTAATTGACCTATAATTATTTCCTGTGGTAAGGTACACTATTACCCTGTAATATAATACGTGGTACAATTTAAAAATTATAGGTCAATATTAAGGTCCGATACCGTGCCGTTAGTTAACATAGAAAAGTGTCTTCGTATTTCCTTGTTTTAATGCACTATTTAAAATATACATAGTGTACCCCCTAATTGACCTATAATTATTTCCTGTGGTAGGGTGCACTATTACCCTGTAATATAATACCTGGTCCAATTTAAATATTATGGGTCAATATTAAGGTCTGATATTGCGCCTTGCGCTAGTTAACCATTGAAAGATGTCTTTGAATTTTTAAAGCATTTTAGAACGCTTATTTCTTCATTTTAAGCTTCTCAGAACACTTTATTTCGCATAGGCATACATAGTAAAATTTAGGGTCACGCTGTGTACCCCCTAATTGACCTATAATTATTTCCTGTGATAGGGTACACTATAACCCTGTAATATAATACGTGGTCCAATTTACAAATTATAGGTCAATATTAAGGTCCGATACCGTGCCGTTAGTTAACATAGAAAAGTGTCTTTGTATTTTCTTGTTTTAATGCACTATTTAAAACATACATAGTGTACCCCCTAATTGACCTATAATTATTTCCTGTTGTAGGGTACACTATTACCCTGTAATATAATACCTGGTCCAATTGAAATATTATGGTTCCATATTAAGGTCTGATATCGCGCCTTGCGTTAGTTAACCATTGAAAGATGTCTTTGAATTTTTAAAGCATTTTAGAACGCTTATTTCTTCATTTTAAGCTTCTCAGAACACTCTATTTCGCATAGGCATACATAGTAAATTTTAGGGTCATGCTGTGTACCACCTAATTGACCTATAATTATTTCCTGTGGTAAGGTACACTATTACCCTGTAATATAATACGTGGTCCAATTTAAAAATTATAGGTCAATATTAAGGTCCGATACCGTGCCGTTAGTTAACATAGAAAAATGTCTTTGAATTTTTAAAGCATTTTAGAACGCTTATTTCCTCATTTTAAGCTTCTCAGAACACTTTATTTCGCATAGGCATACATAGTAAACTTTAGGGTCACGCTGTGTACCCCCTAATTGACCTATAATTATTTCCTTTGGTAGGGTACACTATTACCCTGTAATATAATACCTGGTCCAATTAAAATTTATGGGTCAATATTAAGGTCTGATATTGCGCCTTGCGTTAGTTAACCATTGAAAGATGTCTTTGAATTTTTAAAGCATTTTAGAACGCTTATTTCTTCATTTTAAGCTTCTCAGAACACTCTATTTCGCATAGGCATACATAGTAAAATTTAGGGTCACGCTGTGTACCCCCTAAATGACCTATAATTATTTCCTGTGGTAGGGTACACTATTACCCTGTTATATAATACGTGGTCCAATTTAAAAATTATAGGTCAATATTAAGTTCCGATACCGTGCCGTTAGTTAACATTGAAAAATGTCTTCGTATTTCCTTGTTTTAATGCACTATTTAAAATATACATAGTGTACCCCCTAATTGTCCTATAATTATTTCCTGTGGTAGGGTACACTATTACCCTGTAATATAATACCTGGTCCAATTTAAATATTATGGGTCAATATTAAGGTCTGATATTGCGCCTTGCGTTAGTTAACCATTGAAAGATGTCTTTGAATTTTTAAAGCATTTTAGAACGCTTATTTCTTCATTTTAAGCATCTCAGAACACTCTATTTCGCATAGGCATATATAGTAAACTTTAGGGTCACTCTGTGTACCCCCTAATTGACCTATAATTATTTTCTGTGGTAGGGTACACTATAACCCTGTAATTTAATACGTGGTCCAATTTAAAAATTATAGGTCAATATTAAGGTCCGATACCGTGCCGTTAGTTAACATGGAAAAGTGTCTTCGTATTTCCTTGTTTTAATGCACTATTTAAAATATACATAGTGTACCCCCTAATTGACCTATAATTATATCCTGTGGTAGGGTACACTATTACCCTGTAATATAATACGTGGTCCAATTTAAAAATTATAGGTCAATATTAAGGTCCGATACCGTGCCTTTAGTTAACATAGAAAAATGTCTTTGAATTTTTAAAGCATTTTAGAACGCTTATTTCCTCATTTTAAGCTTCTCAGAACACTTTATTTCGCATAGGCATACATAGTAAACTTTAGGGTCACGCTGTGTACCCCCTAATTGACCTATAATTATTTCCTTTGGAAGGGTACACTATTACCCTGTAATATAATACCTGGTCCAATTTAAATATTATGGGTCAATATTAAGGTCTGATATTGCGCCTTGCGTTATTTAACCATTGAAAGATGTCTTTGAATTTTTAAAGCATTTTAGAACGCTTATTTCTTCATTTTAAGCTTCTCAGAACACTCTATTTCGCATAGGCATACATAGTAAAATTTAGGGTCACGCTGTGTACCCCCTAAATGACCTATAATTATTTCCTGTGGTAGGGTACACTATTACACTGTAATATAATACGTGGTCCAATTTAAAAATTATAGGTCAATATTAAGTTCCGATACCGTGCCTTTAGTTAACATTGAAAAATGTCTTCGTATTTCCTTGTTTTAATGCACTATTTAAAATATACATAGTGTACCCCCTAATTGACCTATAATTATTTCCTGTGGTAGGGTACACTATTACCCTGTAATACAATACCTGGTTCAATTTAAATATTATGGGTCAATATTAAGGTTTGATATTGCGCCTTGCGTTAGTTAACCATTGAAAGATGTCTTTGAATTTTTAAAGCATTTTAGAACGCTTATTTCTTCATTTTAAGCTTCTCAGAACACTTTATTTCGCATAGGCATACATAGTAAACTTTAGGGTCACGCTGTGTACCCCCTAATTGACCTATAATTATTTCCTGTGGTAGGGTACACTATTACCCTGTAATATAATAGGTGGTCCAATTTAAAAATTATAGGTCAATATTAAGGTCCGATACCGTGCCGTTAGTTAGCATAGAAAAATGTCTTTGAATTTTTAAAGCATTTTAGAACGCTTATTTCCTCATTTTAAGCTTCTCAGAACACTTTATTTCGCATAGGCATACATAGTAAACTTTAGGGTCACTCTGCGTACCCCCTAATTGACCTATAATTATTTCCTGTGGTAGGGTACACTATAACCCTGTAATATAATACGTGGTCCAATTTAAAAATTATAGGTCAATATTAAGGTCCGATACCGTGCCGTTAGTTAACATAGAAAAGTGTCTTCGTATTTCCTTGTTTTAATGCACTATTTAAAATATACATAGTGTACCCCCTAAATGACCTATAATTATTTCCTGTGGTAGGGTACACTATAACCCTGTAATATAATACGTGGTCCAATTTAAAAATTATAGGTCAATATTAAGGTCCGATACCGTGCCGTTAGTTAACATAGAAAAATGTCTTTGAATTTTTAAAGCATTTTAGAACGCTTATTTCCTCATTTTAAGCTTCTCAGAACACTTTATTTCGCATAGGCATACATAGTAAAATTTAGGGTCACGCTGTGTACCCCCTAAATGACCTATAATTAATTCCTGTGGTAGGGTACACTATTACCCTGTAATATAATACGTGGTCCAATGTAAAAATTATAGGTCAATATTAAGTTCCGATACCGTGCCGTTAGTTAACATTGAAAAATGTCTTCGTAATTCCTTGTTTTAATGCACTATTTAAAATATACATAGTGTACCCCCTAATTGACTTATAATTATTTCCTGTGGTAGGGTACACTATTACCCTGTAATACAATACCTTGTTCAATTTAAATATTATGGGTCAATATTAAGGTTTGATATTGCGCCTTGCGTTAGTTAACCATTGAAAGATGTCTTTGAATTTTTAAAGCATTTTAGAACGCTTATTTCTTCATTTTAAGCTTCTCAGAACACTTTATTTCGCATAGGCATACATAGTAAACTTTAGGGTCATGCTGTGTACCCCCTAATTGACCTATAATTATTTCCTGTGGTAGGGTACACTATTACCCTGTAATATAATAGGTGGTCCAATTTAAAAATTATAGGTCAATATTAAGGTCCGATACCGTGCCGTTAGTTAGCATAGAAAAATGTCTTTGAATTTTTAAAGCATTTTAGAACGCTTATTTCCTCATTTTAAGCTTCTCAGAACACTTTATTTCGCATAGGCATACATAGTAAACTTTAGGGTCACTCTGCGTACCCCCTAATTGACCTATAATTATTTCCTGTGGTAGGGTACACTATAACCCTGTAATATAATACGTGGTCCAATTTACAAATTATAGGTCAATATTAAGGTCCGATACCGTGCCGTTAGTTAACATAGAAAAGTGTCTTTGTATTTTCTTGTTTTAATGCACTATTTAAAACATACATAGTGTACCCCCTAATTGACCTATAATTATTTCCTGTTGTAGGGTACACTATTACCCTGTAATATAATACCTGGTCCAATTGAAATAATATGGTTCCATATTAAGGTCTGATATCGCGCCTTGCGTTAGTTAACCATTGAAAGATGTCTTTGAATTTTTAAAGCATTTTAGAACGCTTATTTCTTCATTTTAATCTTCTCAGAACACTCTATTTCGCATAGGCATACATAGTAAATTTTAGGGTCATGCTGTGTACCACCTAATTGACCTATAATTATTTCCTGTGGTAAGGTACACTATTACCCTGTAATATAATACGTGGTACAATTTAAAAATTATAGGTTAATATTAAGGTCCGATACCGTGCCGTTAGTTAACATAGAAAAGTGTCTTCGTATTTCCTTGTTTTAATGCACTATTTAAAATATACATAGTGTACCCCCTAATTGACCTATAATTATTTCCTGTGGTAGGGTGCACTATTACCCTGTAATATAATACCTGGTCCAATTTAAATATTATGGGTCAATATTAAGGTCTGATATTGCGCCTTGCGCTAGTTAACCATTGAAAGATGTCTTTGAATTTTTAAAGCATTTTAGAACGCTTATTTCTTCATTTTAAGCTTCTCAGAACACTTTATTTCGCATAGGCATACATAGTAAAATTTAGGGTCACTCTGCGTACCCCCTAATTGACCTATAATTATTTCCTGTGGTAGGGTACACTATAACCCTGTAATATAATACGTGGTCCAATTTACAAATTATAGGTCAATATTAAGGTCCGATACCGTGCCGTTAGTTAACATAGAAAAGTGTCTTTGTATTTTCTTGTTTTAATGCACTATTTAAAACATACATAGTGTACCCCCTAATTGACCTATAATTATTTCCTGTTGTAGGGTACACTATTACCCTGTAATATAATACCTGGTCCAATTGAAATATTATGGTTCCATATTAAGGTCTGATATCGCGCCTTGCGTTAGTTAACCATTGAAAGATGTCTTTGAATTTTTAAAGCATTTTAGAACGCTTATTTCTTCATTTTAATCTTCTCAGAACACTCTATTTCGCATAGGCATACATAGTAAATTTTAGGGTCATGCTGTGTACCACCTAATTGACCTATAATTATTTCCTGTGGTAAGGTACACTATTACCCTGTAATATAATACGTGGTACAATTTAAAAATTATAGGTCAATATTAAGGTCCGATACCGTGCCGTTAGTTAACATAGAAAAGTGTCTTCGTATTTCCTTGTTTTAATGCACTATTTAAAATATACATAGTGTACCCCCTAATTGACCTATAATTATTTCCTGTGGTAGGGTGCACTATTACCCTGTAATATAATACCTGGTCCAATTTAAATATTATGGGTCAATATTAAGGTCTGATATTGCGCCTTGCGCTAGTTAACCATTGAAAGATGTCTTTGAATTTTTAAAGCATTTTAGAACGCTTATTTCTTCATTTTAAGCTTCTCAGAACACTTTATTTCGCATAGGCATACATAGTAAAATTTAGGGTCACGCTGTGTACCCCCTAATTGACCTATAATTATTTCCTGTGATAGGGTACACTATAACCCTGTAATATAATACGTGGTCCAATTTACAAATTATAGGTCAATATTAAGGTCCGATACCGTGCCGTTAGTTAACATAGAAAAGTGTCTTTGTATTTTCTTGTTTTAATGCACTATTTAAAACATACATAGTGTACCCCCTAATTGACCTATAATTATTTCCTGTTGTAGCGTACACTATTACCCTGTAATATAATACCTGGTCCAATTGAAATATTATGGTTCCATATTAAGGTCTGATATCGCGCCTTGCGTTAGTTAACCATTGAAAGATGTCTTTGAATTTTTAAAGCATTTTAGAACGCTTATTTCTTCATTTTAAGCTTCTCAGAACACTCTATTTCGCATAGGCATACATAGTAAATTTTAGGGTCATGCTGTGTACCACCTAATTGACCTATAATTATTTCCTGTGGTAAGGTACACTATTACCCTGTAATATAATACGTGGTACAATTTAAAAATTATAGGTCAATATTAAGGTCCGATACCGTGCCGTTAGTTAACATAGAAAAGTGTCTTCGTATTTCCTTGTTTTAATGCACTATTTAAAATATACATAGTGTACCCCCTAATTGACCTATAATTATTTCCTGTGGTAGGGTGCACTATTACCCTGTAATATAATACCTGGTCCAATTTAAATATTATTGGTCAATATTAAGGTCTGATATTGCGCCTTGCGCTAGTTAACCATTGAAAGATGTCTTTGAATTTTTAAAGCATTTTAGAACGCTTATTTCTTCATTTTAAGCTTCTCAGAACACTTTATTTCGCATAGGCATACATAGTAAAATTTAGGGTCACGCTGTGTACCCCCTAATTGACCTATAATTATTTACTGTGATAGGGTACACTATAACCCTGTAATATAATACGTGGTCCAATTTACAAATTATAGGTCAATATTAAGGTCCGATACCGTGCCGTTAGTTAACATAGAAAAGTGTCTTCGTATTTCCTTGTTTTAATGCACTATTTAAAATATACATAGTGTACCCCCTAATTGACCTATAATTATTTCCTGTGGTAGGGTACACTATTACCCTGTAATACAATACCTTGTTCAATTTAAATATTATGGGTCAATATTAAGGTTTGATATTGCGCCTTGCGTTAGTTAACCATTGAAAGATGTCTTTGAATTTTTAAAGCATTTTAGAACGCTTATTTCTTCATTTTAAGCTTCTCAGAACACTTTATTTCGCATAGGCATACATAGTAAACTTTAGGGTCACGCTGTGTACCCCCTAATTGACCTATAATTATTTCCTGTGGTAGGGTACACTATTACCCTGTAATATAATAGGTGGTCCAATTTAAAAATTATAGGTCAATATTATGGTCCGATACCGTGCCGTTAGTTAGCATAGAAAAATGTCTTTGAATTTTTAAAGCATTTTAGAACGCTTATTTCCTCATTTTAAGCTTCTCAGAACACTTTATTTCGCATAGGCATACATAGTAAACTTTAGGGTAAATCTGCGTACCCCCTAATTGACCTATAATTATTTCCTGTGGTAGGGTACACTATAACCCTGTAATATAATACGTGGTCCAATTTACAAATTATAGGTCAATATTAAGGTCCGATACCGTGCCGTTAGTTAACATAGAAAAGTGTCTTCGTATTTCCTTGTTTTAATGCACTATTTAAAATATACATAGTGTACCCCCTAATTGACCTATAATTATTTCCTGTGGTGGGGTACACTATTACCCTGTAATATAATACCTGGTCCAATTTAAATATTATGGGTCAATATTAAGGTCTGATATTGCGCCTTGCGTTAGTTAACCATTGAAAGATGTCTTTGAATTTTTAAAGCATTTTTGAACGCTTATTTCTTCATTTTAAGCATCTCAGAACACTCTATTTCGCATAGGCATACATAGTAAAATTTAGGGTCACGCTGTGTACCCCCTAAATGACCTATAATTATTTCCTGTGGTAGGGTACACTATTTCCCTGTAATATAATACGTGGTCCAATTTAAAAATTATAGGTCACTATTAAGGTCCGATACCGTGCCGTTAGTTAACATAGAAAAATGTCTTTGAATTTTTAAAGCATTTTAGAACGCTTATTTCCTCATTTTAAGCTTCTCAGAACACTTTATTTCGCATAGGCATACATAGTAAACTTTAGGGTCACTCTGTCTACCCCCTAATTGACCTATAATTATTTCCTGTGGTAGGGTACACTATAACCCTGTAATATAATACGTGGTCCAATTTAAAAATTATAGGTCAATATTAAGGTCCGATACCGTGCCGTTAGTTAACATAGAAAAGTGTCTTCGTATTTTCTTGTTTTAATGCACTATTTAAAACATACATAGTGTACCCCCTAATTGACCTATAATTATTTCCTGTTGTAGGGGACACTATTACCCTGTAATATAATACCTGGTCCAATTTAAATATTATGGTTCCATATTAAGGTCTGATATCGCGCCTTGCGTTAGTTAACCATTGAAAGATGTCTTTGAATTTTTAAAGCATTTTAGAATTTTTATTTCTTCATTTTAAGCTTCTCAGAACACTCTATTTCGCATAGGCATACATAGTAAATTTTAGGGTCGTGCTGTGTACCACCTAATTGACCTATAATTATTTCCTGTGGTAAGGTACACTATTACCCTGTAATATAATACGTGGTACAATTTAAAAATTATAGGTCAATATTAAGGTCCGATACCGTGCCGTTAGTTAACATAGAAAAGTGTCTTCGTATTTCCTTGTTTTAATGCACTATTTAAAATATACATAGTGTACCCCCTAATTGACCTATAATTATTTCCTGTGGTAGGGTGCACTATTACCCTGTAATATAATACCTGGTCCAATTTAAATATTATGGGTCAATATTAAGGTCTGATATTGCGCCTTGCGCTAGTTAACCATTGAAAGATGTCTTTGAATTTTTAAAGCATTTTAGAACGCTTATTTCTTCATTTTAAGCTTCTCAGAACACTTTATTTCGCATAGGCATACATAGTAAAATTTAGGGTCACTCTGCGTACCCCCTAATTGACCTATAATTATTTCCTGTGGTAGGGTACACTATAACCCTGTAATATAATACGTGGTCCAATTTACAAATTATAGGTCAATATTAAGGTCCGATACCGTGCCGTTAGTTAACATAGAAAAGTGTCTTTGTATTTTCTTGTTTTAATGCACTATTTAAAACATACATAGTGTACCCCCTAATTGACCTATAATTATTTCCTGTTGTAGGGTACACTATTACCCTGTAATATAATACCTGGTCCAATTGAAATATTATGGTTCCATATTAAGGTCTGATATCGCGCCTTGCGTTAGTTAACCATTGAAAGATGTCTTTGAATTTTTAAAGCATTTTAGAACGCTTATTTCTTCATTTTAATCTTCTCAGAACACTCTATTTCGCATAGGCATACATAGTAAATTTTAGGGTCATGCTGTGTACCACCTAATTGACCTATAATTATTTCCTGTGGTAAGGTACACTATTACCCTGTAATATAATACGTGGTACAATTTAAAAATTATAGGTCAATATTAAGGTCCGATACCGTGCCGTTAGTTAACATAGAAAAGTGTCTTCGTATTTCCTTGTTTTAATGCACTATTTAAAATATACATAGTGTACCCCCTAATTGACCTATAATTATTTCCTGTGGTAGGGTGCACTATTACCCTGTAATATAATACCTGGTCCAATTTAAATATTATGGGTCAATATTAAGGTCTGATATTGCGCCTTGCGCTAGTTAACCATTGAAAGATGTCTTTGAATTTTTAAAGCATTTTAGAACGCTTATTTCTTCATTTTAAGCTTCTCAGAACACTTTATTTCGCATAGGCATACATAGTAAAATTTAGGGTCACGCTGTGTACCCCCTAATTGACCTATAATTATTTCCTGTGATAGGGTACACTATAACCCTGTAATATAATACGTGGTCCAATTTACAAATTATAGGTCAATATTAAGGTCCGATACCGTGCCGTTAGTTAACATAGAAAAGTGTCTTTGTATTTTCTTGTTTTAATGCACTATTTAAAACATACATAGTGTACCCCCTAATTGACCTATAATTATTTCCTGTTGTAGCGTACACTATTACCCTGTAATATAATACCTGGTCCAATTGAAATATTATGGTTCCATATTAAGGTCTGATATCGCGCCTTGCGTTAGTTAACCATTGAAAGATGTCTTTGAATTTTTAAAGCATTTTAGAACGCTTATTTCTTCATTTTAAGCTTCTCAGAACACTCTATTTCGCATAGGCATACATAGTAAATTTTAGGGTCATGCTGTGTACCACCTAATTGACCTATAATTATTTCCTGTGGTAAGGTACACTATTACCCTGTAATATAATACGTGGTACAATTTAAAAATTATAGGTCAATATTAAGGTCCGATACCGTGCCGTTAGTTAACATAGAAAAGTGTCTTCGTATTTCCTTGTTTTAATGCACTATTTAAAATATACATAGTGTACCCCCTAATTGACCTATAATTATTTCCTGTGGTAGGGTGCACTATTACCCTGTAATATAATACCTGGTCCAATTTAAATATTATTGGTCAATATTAAGGTCTGATATTGCGCCTTGCGCTAGTTAACCATTGAAAGATGTCTTTGAATTTTTAAAGCATTTTAGAACGCTTATTTCTTCATTTTAAGCTTCTCAGAACACTTTATTTCGCATAGGCATACATAGTAAAATTTAGGGTCACGCTGTGTACCCCCTAATTGACCTATAATTATTTCCTGTGATAGGGTACACTATAACCCTGTAATATAATACGTGGTCCAATTTACAAATTATAGGTCAATATTAAGGTCCGATACCGTGCCGTTAGTTAACATAGAAAAGTGTCTTCGTATTTCCTTGTTTTAATGCACTATTTAAAATATACATAGTGTACCCCCTAATTGACCTATAATTATTTCCTGTGGTAGGGTACACTATTACCCTGTAATACAATACCTTGTTCAATTTAAATATTATGGGTCAATATTAAGGTTTGATATTGCGCCTTGCGTTAGTTAACCATTGAAAGATGTCTTTGAATTTTTAAAGCATTTTAGAACGCTTATTTCTTCATTTTAAGCTTCTCAGAACACTTTATTTCGCATAGGCATACATAGTAAACTTTAGGGTCACGCTGTGTACCCCCTAATTGACCTATAATTATTTCCTGTGGTAGGGTACACTATTACCCTGTAATATAATAGGTGGTCCAATTTAAAAATTATAGGTCAATATTATGGTCCGATACCGTGCCGTTAGTTAGCATAGAAAAATGTCTTTGAATTTTTAAAGCATTTTAGAACGCTTATTTCCTCATTTTAAGCTTCTCAGAACACTTTATTTCGCATAGGCATACATAGTAAACTTTAGGGTAAATCTGCGTACCCCCTAATTGACCTATAATTATTTCCTGTGGTAGGGTACACTATAACCCTGTAATATAATACGTGGTCCAATTTACAAATTATAGGTCAATATTAAGGTCCGATACCGTGCCGTTAGTTAACATAGAAAAGTGTCTTCGTATTTCCTTGTTTTAATGCACTATTTAAAATATACATAGTGTACCCCCTAATTGACCTATAATTATTTCCTGTGGTAGGGTACACTATTACCCTGTAATATAATACCTGGTCCAATTTAAATATTATGGGTCAATATTAAGGTCTGATATTGCGCCTTGCGTTAGTTAACCATTGAAAGATGTCTTTGAATTTTTAAAGCATTTTTGAACGCTTATTTCTTCATTTTAAGCATCTCAGAACACTCTATTTCGCATAGGCATACATAGTAAAATTTAGGGTCACGCTGTGTACCCCCTAAATGACCTATAATTATTTCCTGTGGTAGGGTACACTATTTCCCTGTAATATAATACGTGGTCCAATTTAAAAATTATAGGTCACTATTAAGGTCCGATACCGTGCCGTTAGTTAACATAGAAAAATGTCTTTGAATTTTTAAAGCATTTTAGAACGCTTATTTCCTCATTTTAAGCTTCTCAGAACACTTTATTTCGCATAGGCATACATAGTAAATTTTAGGGTCACTCTGTGTACCCCCTAATTGACCTATAATTATTTCCTGTGGTAGGGTACACTATAACCCTGTAATATAATACGTGGTCCAATTTAAAAATTATAGGTCAATATTAAGGTCCGATACCGTGCCGTTAGTTAACATAGAAAAGTGTCTTCGTATTTTCTTGTTTTAATGCACTATTTAAAACATACATAGTGTACCCCCTAATTGACCTATAATTATTTCCTGTTGTAGGGGACACTATTACCCTGTAATATAATACCTGGTCCAATTTAAATATTATGGTTCCATATTAAGGTCTGATATCGCGCCTTGCGTTAGTTAACCATTGAAAGATGTCTTTGAATTTTTAAAGCATTTTAGAACGCTTATTTCTTCATTTTAAGCTTCTCAGAACACTCTATTTCGCATAGGCATACATAGTAAATTTTAGGGTCATGCTGTGTACCACCTAATTGACCTATAATTATTTCCTGTGGTAAGGTACACTATTACCCTGTAATATAATACGTGGTACAATTTAAAAATTATAGGTCAATATTAAGGTCCGATACCGTGCCGTTAGTTAACATAGAAAAGTGTCTTCGTATTTCCTTGTTTTAATGCACTATTTAAAATATACATAGTGTACCCCCTAATTGACCTATAATTATTTCCTGTGGTAGGGTGCACTATTACCCTGTAATATAATACCTGGTCCAATTTAAATATTATGGGTCAATATTAAGGTCTGATATTGCGCTTTGCGCTAGTTAACCATTGAAAGATGTCTTTGAATTTTTAAAGCATTTTAGAACGCTTATTTCTTCATTTTAAGCTTCTCAGAACACTTTATTTCGCATAGGCATACATAGTAAACTTTAGGGTCACTCTGTGTACCCCCTAAATGACCTATAATTATTTCCTGTGGTAGGGCACACTATTACCCTGTAATATAATACGTGGTCCAATTTAAAAATTATAGGTCAATATTAAGGTCCGATACCGTGCCGTTAGTTAACAAAGAAAAATGTCTTTGAATTTTTAAAGCATTTTAGAACGCTTATTTCCTCATTTTAAGCTTCTCAGAACACTTTATTTCGCATAGGCATACATAGTAAACTTTAGGGTCACTCTGTGTACCCCCTAATTGACCTATAATTATTTCCTGTGGTAGGGTACACTATAACCCTGTAATATAATACGTGGTCCAGTTTAAAAATTATAGGTCAATATTAAGGTCCAATACCGTGCCGTTAGTTAACATAGAAAAGTGTCTTCGTATTTCCTTGTTTTAATGCACTATTTAAAATATACATAGTGTACCCCCTAATTGACCTATAATTATTTCCTGTGGTAGGGTACACTATTACCCTGTAATATAATACCTGGTCCAATTTAAATATTATGGGTCAATATTAAGGTCTGATATTGCGCCTTGCGTTAGTTAACCATTGAAAGATGTCTTTGAATTTTTAAAGCATTTTAGAACGCTTATTTCTTCATTTTAAGCATCTCAGAACACTCTATTTCGCATAGGCATATATAGTAAACTTTAGGGTCACTCTGTGTACCCCCTAATTGACCTATAATTATTTCCTGTGGTAGGGTACACTATAACCCTGTAATATAATACGTGGTCAAATTTAAAAATTATAGGTAAATATTAAGGTCCGATACCGTGCCGTTAGTTAACATAGAAAAGTGTCTTCGTATTTCCTTGTTTTAATGCACTATTTAAAATATACATAGTGTACCCCCTAATTGACCTATAATTATTTCCTGTGGTAGGGTACACTATTACCCTGTAATATAATACCTGGTCCAATTTAAATATTATGGGTCAATATTAAGGTCTGATATTGCGCCTAGCGTTAGTTAACCATTGAAAGATGTCTTTGAATTTTTAAAGCATTTTAGAACGCTTATTTCTTCATTTTAAGCTTCTCAGAACACTTTATTTCGCATAGGCATACATAGTAAACTTTAGGGTCACACTGTGTACCCCCTAATTGACCTAAAATTATTTCCTGTGGTAGGGTACATTATTATCATGTAATATAATACGTGGTGCATTTTAAAAATTATAGGTCAATATTAAGGTCCGATACCGGGCCGTTAGTTAACATAGAAAAGTGTCTTCGTATTTCCTTGTTTTAATGCACTATTTAAAATATACATAGTGTACCCCCTAATTGACCTATAATTATTTCCTGTGGTAGGGTACACTATTACCCTGTAATACAATACCTTGTTCAATTTAAATATTATGGGTCAACATTAAGGTTTGATATTGCGCCTTGCGTTAGTTAACCATTGAAAGATGTCTTTGAATTTTTAAAGCATTTTAGAACGCTTATTTCTTCATTTTAAGCTTCTCAGAACACATTATTTCGCATAGGCATACATAGTAAACTTTAGGGTCACGCTGTGTACCCCCTAATTGACCTATAATTATTTCCTGTGGTAGGGTACACTATTACCCTGTAATATAATAGGTGGTCCAATTTAAAAATTATAGGTCAATATTAAGGTCCGATACCGTGCCGTTAGTTAGCATAGAAAAATGTCTTTGAATTTTTAAAGCATTTTAGAACGCTTATTTCCTCATTTTAAGCTTCTCAGAACAGTTTATTTCGCATAGGCATACATAGTAAACTTTAGGGTCACTCTGCGTACCCCCTAATTGACCTATAATTATTTCCTGTGATAGGGTACACTATAACCCTGTAATATAATACGTGGTCCAATTTACAAATTATAGGTCAATATTAAGGTCCGATACCGTGCCGTTAGTTAACATAGAAAAGTGTCTTCGTATTTCCTTGTTTTAATGCACTATTTAAAATATACATAGTGTACCCCCTAATTGACCTATAATTATTTCCTGTGGTAGGGTACACTATTACCCTGTAATATAATACCTGGTCCAATTGAAATATTATGGTTCCATATTAAGGTCTGATATCGCGCCTTGCGTTAGTTAAGCATTGAAAGATGTCTTTGAATTTTTAAAGCATTTTAGAACGCTTATTTCTTCATTTTAAGCTTCTCAGAACACTCTATTTCGCATAGGCATACATAGTAAATTTTAGGGTCATGCTGTGTACCACCTAATTGACCTATAATTATTTCCTGTGGTAAGGTACATTATTATCATGTAATATAATACGTGGTCCAATTTTAAAATTATAGGTCAATATTAAGGTCCAATACCGGGCCGTTAGTTAACATAGAAAAGTGTCTTCGTATTTCCTTGTTTTAATGCACTATTTAAAATATACATAGTGTACCCCCTAATTGACCTATAATTATTTCCTGTGGTAGGGTACACTATTACCCTGTAATACAATACCTTGTTCAATTTAAATATTATGGGTCAATATTAAGGTCCGATACCGTGCCGTTAGTTAGCATAGAAAAATGTCTTTGAATTCTTAAAGCATTTTAGAACGCTTATTTCCTCATTTTAAGCTTCTCAGAACACTTTATTTCGCATAGGCATACATAGTAAACTTTAGGGTCACTCTGCGTACCCCCTAATTGACCTATAATTATTTCCTGTGATAGGGTACACTATAACCCTGTAATATAATACGTGGTCCAATTTACAAATTATAGGTCAATATTAAGGTCCGATACCGTGCCGTTAGTTAACATAGAAAAGTGTCTTCGTATTTCCTTGTTTTAATGCACTATTTAAAATATACATAGTGTACCCCCTAATTGACCTATAATTATTTCCTGTGGTAGGGTACACTATTACCCTGTAATACAATACCTTGTTCAATTTAAATATTATGGGTCAATATTAAGGTTTGATATTGCGCCTTGCGTTAGTTAACCATTGAAAGATGTCTTTGAATTTTTAAAGCATTTTAGAACGCTTATTTTTTCGATTTAAGCTTCTCAGAACACTTTATTTCGCATAGGCTTACATAGTAAACTTTAGGGTCACGCTGTGTACCCCCTAATTGACCTATAATTATTTCCTGTGGTAGGGTACACTATTACCCTGTAATATAATAGGTGGTCCAATTTAAAAATTATAGGTCAATATTAAGGTCCGATACCGTGCCGTTAGTTAGCATAGAAAAATGTCTTTGAATTTTTAAAGCATTTTAGAACGCTTATTTCCTCATTTTAAGCTTCTCAGAACACTTTATTTCGCATAGGCATACATAGTAAACTTTAGGGTCACTCTGTGTACCCCCTAATTGACCTATAAATATTTCCTGTGGTAGGGTACACTATAACTCTGTAATATAATACGTGGTCCAATTTAAAAATTATAGGTCAATATTAAGGTCCGATACCGTGCCGTTAGTTAACATAGAAAAGTGTCTTTGTATTTTCTTGTTTTAATGCACTATTTAAAACATACATAGTGTACCCCCTAATTGACCTATAATTATTTCCTGTTGTAGGGTACACTATTACCCTGTAATATAATACCTGGTCCAATTGAAATATTATGGTTCCATATTAAGGTCTGATATCGCGCCTTGCGTTAGTTAACCATTGAAAGATGTCTTTGAATTTTTAAAGCATTTTAGAACGCTTATTTCTTCATTTTAAGCTTCTCAGAACACTCTATTTCGCATAGGCATACATAGTAAATTTTAGGGTCATGCTGTGTACCACCTAATTGACCTATAATTATTTCCTGTGGTAAGGTACACTATTACCCTGTAATATAATACGTGGTACAATTTAAAAATTATAGGTCAATATTAAGGTCCGATACCGTGCCGTTAGTTAACATAGAAAAGTGTCTTCGTATTTCCTTGTTTTAATGCACTATTTAAAATATACATAGTGTACCCCCTAATTGACCTATAATTATTTCCTGTGGTAGGGTGCACTATTACCCTGTAATATAATACCTGGTCCAATTTAAATATTATGGGTCAATATTAAGGTCTGATATTGCGCCTTGCGCTAGTTAACCATTGAAAGATGTCGCTGTGTAACCCCTAATTGACCTATAATTATTTCCTGTGGTAGGGTACACTATTACCCTGTAATATAATAGGTGGTCCAATTTAAAAATTATAGGTCAATATTATGGTCCGATACCGTGCCGTTAGTTAGCATAGAAAAATGTCTTTGAATTTTTAAAGCATTTTAGAACGCTTATTTCCTCATTTTAAGCTTCTCAGAACACTTTATTTCGCATAGGCATACATAGTAAACTTTAGGGTCACTCTGCGTACCCCCTAATTGACCTATAATTATTTCCTGTGGTAGGGTACACTATAACCCTGTAATATAATACGTGGTCCAATTTACAAATTATGGGTCAATATTAAGGTCCGATACCGTGCCGTTAGTTAACATAGAAAAGTGTTTTCGTATTTCCTTGTTTTAATGCACTATTTAAAATATACATAGTGTACCCCCTAATTGACCTATAATTATTTCCTGTGGTAGGGTACACTATTACCCTGTAATATAATACCTGGTCCAATTTAAATATTATGGGTCAATATTTAGGTCTGATATTGCGCCTTGCGTTAGTTAACCATTGAAAGATGTCTTTGAATTTTTAAAGCATTTTTGAACGCTTATTTCTTCATTTTACGCATTTTAGAACGCTTATTTCTTCATTTTAAGCTTCTCAGAACACTTTATTTCGCATAGGCATACATAGTAAACTTTAGGGTCACGCTGTGTACCCCCTAATTGACCTATAATTATTTCCTGTGGTAGGGTACACTATTACCCTGTAATATAATAGGTGGTCCAATTTAAAAATTATAGGTCAATATTAAGGTCCGATACCGTGCCGTTAGTTAGCATAGAAAAATGTCTTTGAATTTTTAAAGCATTTTAGAACGCTTATTTCCTCATTTTAAGCTTCTCAGAACAGTTTATTTCGCATAGGCATACATAGTAAACTTTAGGGTCACTCTGCGTACCCCCTAATTGACCTATAATTATTTCCTGTGATAGGGTACACTATAACCCTGTAATATAATACGTGGTCCAATTTACAAATTATAGGTCAATATTAAGGTCCGATACCGTGCCGTTAGTTAACATAGAAAAGTGTCTTCGTATTTCCTTGTTTTAATGCACTATTTAAAATATACATAGTGTACCCCCTAATTGACCTATAATTATTTCCTGTGCTAGGGTACACTATTACCCTGTAATATAATACCTGGTCCAATTGAAATATTATGGTTCCATATTAAGGTCTGATATCGCGCCTTGCGTTAGTTAAGCATTGAAAGATGTCTTTGAATTTTTAAAGCATTTTAGAACGCTTATTTCTTCATTTTAAGCTTCTCAGAACACTCTATTTCGCATAGGCATACATAGTAAATTTTAGGGTCATGCTGTGTACCACCTAATTGACCTATAATTATTTCCTGTGGTAAGGTACATTATTATCATGTAATATAATACGTGGTCCAATTTTAAAATTATAGGTCAATATTAAGGTCCGATACCGTGCCGTTAGTTAACATAGAAAAATGTCTTTGAATTTTTAAAGCATTTTAGAACGCTTATTTCCTCATTTTAAGCTTCTCAGAACACTTTATTTCGCATAGGCATACATAGTAAACTTTAGGGTCACTCTGTGTACCCCCTAATTAACCTATAATTATTTCCTGTGGTAGGGTACACTATAACCCTGTAATATAATACGTGGTCCAATTTAAAAATTATAGGTCAATATTAAGGTCCGATACCGTGCCGTTAGTTAACATAGAAAAGTGTCTTCGTATTTTCTTGTTTTAATGCACTATTTAAAACATACATAGTGTACCCCCTAATTGACCTATAATTATTTCCTGTTGTAGGGTACACTATTACCCTGTAATATAATACCTGGTCCAATTGAAATATTATCGTTCCATATTAAGGTCTGATATCGCGCCTTGCGTTAGTTAACCATTGAAAGATGTCTTTGAATTTTTAAAGCATTTTAGAACGCTTATTTCTTCATTTTAAGCTTCTCAGAACACTCTATTTCGCATAGGCATACATAGTAAATTTTAGGGTCATGCTGTGTACCACCTAATTGACCAATAATTATTTCCTGTGGTAAGGTACACTATTACCCTGTAATATAATACGTGGTACAATTTAAAAATTATAGGTCAATATTAAGGTCCGATACCGTGCCGTTAGTTATCCTAGAAAAATGTCTTTGAATTTTTAAAGCATTTTAGAACGCTTATTTCCTCATTTTAAGCTTCTCAGAACACTTTATTTCGCATAGGCATACATAGTAAACTTTAGGGTCACTCTGTGTACCCCCTAATTGACCTATAATTATTTCCTGTGGTAGGGTACACTATAACCATGTAATATAATACGTGGTCCAGTTTAAAAATTATAGGTCAATATTAAGGTCCGATACCGTGCCGTTAGTTAACATAGAAAAGTGTCTTCGTATTTTCTTGTTTTAATGCACTATTTAAAACATACATAGTGTACCCCCTAATTGACCTATAATTATTTCCTGTTGTAGGGTACACTATTACCCTGTAATATAATACCTGGTCCAATTGAAATATTATGGTTCCATATTAAGGTCTGATATCGCGCCTTGCGTTAGTTAACCATTGAAAGATGTCTTTGAATTTTTAAAGCATTTTAGAACGCTTATTTCTTCATTTTAAGCTTCTCAGAACACTCTATTTCGCATAGGCATACATAGAAAATTTTAGGGTCATGCTGTGTACCACCTAATTGACCTATAATTATTTCCTGTGGTAAGGTACACTATTACC
Organism: Parasteatoda tepidariorum; assembly: GCF_982258835.1. Taxonomy (NCBI): domain Eukaryota; kingdom Metazoa; phylum Arthropoda; class Arachnida; order Araneae; family Theridiidae; genus Parasteatoda; species Parasteatoda tepidariorum. The sequence continues at coordinate 55,802 of NW_028257455.1, forward strand.
CTGTAATATAATACGTGGTACAATTTAAAAATTATAGGTCAATATTAAGGTCCGATACCGTGCCGTTAGTTATCCTAGAAAAATGTCTTTGAATTTTTAAAGCATTTTAGAACGCTTATTTCCTCATTTTAAGCTTCTCAGAACACTTTATTTCGCATAGGCATACATAGTAAACTTTAGGGTCACTCTGTGTACCCCCTAATTGACCTATAATTATTTCCTGTGGTAGGGTACACTATAACCCTGTAATATAATACGTGGTCCAGTTTAAAAATTATAGGTCAATATTAAGGTCCGATACCGGGCCGTTAGTTAACATAGAAAAGTGTCTTCGTATTTCCTTGTTTTAATGCACTATTTAAAATATACATAGTGTACCCCCTAATTGACCTATAAATATTTCCTGTGGTAGGGTACACTATTACCCTGTAATATAATACCTGGTCCAATTTAAATATTATGGGTCAATATTAAGGTCTGATATTGCGCCTAGCGTTAGTTAACCATTGAAAGATGTCTTTAAATTTTTAAAGCATTTTAGAACGCTTATTTCTTCATTTTAAGCTTCTCAGAACACTTTATTTCGCATAGGCATACATAGTAAACTTTAGGGTCACACTGTGTACAGCCTAATTGACCTAAAATTATTTCCTGTGGTAGGGTACATTATTATCATGTAAAATAATACGTGGTCCAATTTAAAAATTATAGGTCAATATTAAGGTCCGATACCGGGCCGTTAGTTAACATAGAAAAGTGTCTTCGTATTTCCTTGTTTTAATGCACTATTTAAAATATACATAGTGTATCCCCTAACTGACCTATAATTATTTCCTGTGGTAGGGTACACTATTACCCCGTAATATAATACCTGGTCCAATTCAAATATTATGGGTCAATATTAAGGTCTGATATTGCGCCTTGCGTTAGTTAACCATTGAAAGATGTCTTTGAATTTTTAAAGCATTTTAGAACGCTAATTTCTTCATTTTAAGCTTCTCAGAACACTCTATTTCGCATAGGCATACATAGTAAACTTTAGGGTCACGCTGTGTACCCTCTAATTGACCTATAATTATTTCCTGTGGTAGGGTACACTATTACCCTATAATATAATACGTGGTCCAATTTAAAAATTATAGGTCAATATTAAGGTCCGATACCGTGCCGTTAGTTAACATAGAAAAGTGTCTTCGTATTTCCTTGTTTTAATGCTCTATTTAAAATATACATAGTGTACCCCCTAATTGACCTATAATTATTTCCTGTGGTAGGGTACACTATTACCCTGTAATATAATACCTGTTCCAATTTAAATATTATGGGTCAATATTAAGGTCTGATATTGCGCCTTGCGCTAGTTAACCATTGAAAGATGTCTTTGAATTTTTAAAGCATTTTAGAACGCTTATTTCTTCATTTTAAGCTTCTCAGAACACTCTATTTCGCATAAGCATACATAGTAAACTTTAGGGTCACGCTGTGTACCCCCTAATTGACCGATAATTATTTCCTGTGGTAGGGTACACTATAACCCTGTAATATAATACAAGGTCCAATTTAAAAATTATAGGTCAATATTAAGGTCCGATACCGTGCCGTTAGTTAACATAGAAAAGTGTCTTCGTATTTCCTTGTTTTAATGCACTATTTAAAATATACATAGTGTACCCCCTAATTGACCTATAATTATTTCCTGTGGTAGGGTACACTATTACCCTGTAATATAATACCTTGTCCAATTTAAATATTATGGGTCAATATTAAGGTCTGATATTGCGCCTTGCGTTAGTTAACCATTGAAAGATCTCTTTGAATTTTTAAAGCATTTTAGAACGCTTATTTCTTCATTTTAAGCATCTCAGAACACTCTATTTCGCATAGGCATACATAGTAAAATTTAGGGTCACGCTGTGAACCCCCTAAATGACCTATAATTATATCCTGTGGTAGGGTACACTGTTACCCTGTAATATAATACGTGGTCCAATTTAAAAATTATAGTCAATATTAAGGTCCGATACCGTGCCGTTAGTTAACATAGAAAAATGTCTTTGAATTTTTAAAGCATTTTAGAACGCTTATTTCCTCATTTTAAGCTTCTCAGAACACTTTATTTCGCATAGGCATACATAGTAAACTTTAGGGTCACGCTGTGTACCCCCTAATTGACCTATAATTATTTCCTTTGGAAGGGTACACTATTACCCTGTAATATAATACCTGGTTCAATTTAAATATTATGGGTCAATATTAAGGTCTGATATTGCGCCTTGCGTTAGTTAACCATTGAAAGATGTCTTTGAATTTTTAAAGCATTTTAGAACGCTTATTTCTTCATTTTAAGCTTCTCAGAACACTCTATTTCGCATAGGCATACATAGTAAAATTTAGGGTCACGCTGTGTACCCCCTAAATGACCTATAATTATTTCCTGTTGTAGGGTACACTATTACCCTGTAATATAATACGTGTTCCAATTTAAAAATTATAGGTCAATATTAAGTTCCGATACCGTGCCGTTATTTAACATTGAAAAATGTCTTCGTATTTCCTTGTTTTAATGCACTATTTAAAATATTCATAGTGTACCCCCTAATTGACCTATAATTATTTCCTGTGGTAGGGTACACTATTACCCTGTAATACAATACCTGGTTCAATTTAAATATTATGGGTCAATATTAAGGTTTGATATTGCGCCTTGCGTTAGTTAACCATTGAAAGATGTCTTTGAATTCTTAAAGCATTTTAGAACGCTTATTTCTTCATTTTAAGCTTCTCAGAACACTCTATTTCGCATAGGCATACATAGTAAAATTTAGGGTCACGCTGTGTACCCCCTAAATGACCTATAATTATTTCCTGTGGTAGGGTACACTATTACCCTCTAATATAATACGTGGTCCAATTTAAAAATTATAGGTCAATATTAAGGTCCGATACCGTACCGTTAGTTAACATAAAAAAATGTCTTTGAATTTTTAAAGCATTTTAGAACGCTTATTTCCTCATTTTAAGCTTCTCAGAACACTTTATTTCGCATAGGCATACATAGTAAACTTTAGGGTCACTCTGTGTACCCCCTAATTGACCTATAATTATTTCCTGTGGTAGGGTACACTATAACCCTGTAATATAATACGTGGTCCAATTTAAATATTATGGGTCAATATTAAGGTCTGATATTGCGCCTTGCGCTAGTTAACCATTGAAAGATGTCTTTGAATTTTTAAAGCATTTTAGAACGCTTATTTCTTCATTTTAAGCTTCTCAGAACACTCTATTTCGCATAAGCATACATAGTAAAATTTAGGGTCACGCTGTGTACCCCCTAAATGACCTATAATTATTTCCTGTGGTAGGGTACACTATAACCCTGTAATATAATACGTGGTCCAATTTAAAAATTATAGGTCAATATTAAGGTCCAATACCGTGACGTTAGTTAACATAGAAAAGTGTCTTCGTATTTCCTTGTTTTAATGCACTATTTAAAATATACATAGTGTACCCCCTAATTGACCTATAATTATTTCCTGTGGTAGGGTACACTATTACCCTGTAATATAATACCTATTCCAATTTAAATATTATGGGTCAATATTAAGGTCTGATATTGCGCCTTGCGTTAGTTAACCATTGAAAGATGTCTTTGAATTTTTAAAGCATTTTAGAACGCTTATTTCTTCATTTTAAGCATCTCAGAACACTCTATTTCGCATAGGCATACATAGTAAAATTTAGGGTCACGCTGTGTACCCCCTAAATGACCTATAATTATATCCTGTGGTAGGGTACACTATTACCCTGTAATATAATACGTGGTTTAATTTAAAAATTATAGGTCAATATTAAGGTCCGATACCGTGCCGTTAGTTAACATAGAAAAATGTCTTTGAATTTTTAAAGCATTTTAGAACGCTTATTTCCTCATTTTAAGCTTCTCAGAACACTTTATTTCGCATAGGCATACATAGTAAACTTTAGGGTCACGCTGTGTACCCCCTAATTGACCTATAATTATTTCCTTTGGTGGGGTACACTATTACCCTGTAATATAATACCTGGTCCAATTTAAATATTATGGGTCAATATTAAGGTCTGATATTGCGCCTTGCGTTAGTTAACCATTGAAAGATGTCTTTGAATTTTAAAAGCATTTTAGAACGCTTATTTCTTCATTTTAAGCTTCTCAGAGCACTCTATTTCGCATAGGCATACATAGTAAAATTTAGGGTCACGCTGTGTACCCCCTAAATGACCTCTAATTATTTCCTGTGGTAGGGCACACTATTACCCTGTAATATAATACGTGGTCCAATTTAAAAATTATAGGTCTATATTAAGTTCCGATACCGTGAAGTTAGTTAACATTGAAAAATGTCTTCGTATTTCCTTGTTTTAATGCACTATTTAAAATATACATAGTGTACCCCCTAATTGACCTCTAATTATTTCCTGTGGTAGGGTACACTATTACCCTGTAATACAATACCTGGTTCAATTTAAATATTATGGGTCAATATTAAGGTTTGATATTGCGCCATGCGTTAGTTAACCATTGAAAGATGTCTTTGAATTTTTAAAGCATTTTAGAACGCTTATTTCTTCATTTTAAGCTTCTCAGAACACTCTATTTCGCATAGGCATACATAGTAAAATTTAGGGTCACGCTGTGTACCCCCTAAATGACCTATAATTATTTCCTGTGGTAGGGTACACTATTACCCTCTAATATAATACGTGGTCCAATTTAAAAATTATAGGTCAATATTAAGGACCGATACCGTACCGTTAGTTAACATAGAAAAATGTCTTTGAATTTTTAAAGCATTTTAGAACGCTTATTTCCTCATTTTAAGCTTCTCAGAACACTTTATTTCGCATAGGCATACATAGTAAACTTTAGGGTCACTCTGTGTACCCCCTAATTGACCTATAATTATTTCCTGTGGTAGGGTACACTATAACCCTGTAATATAATACGTGGTCCAATTTAAAAATTATAGGTCAATATTAAGGTGCAATACCGTGCCGTTAGTTAACATAGAAAAGTGTCTTCGTATTTTCTTGTTTTAATGCACTATTTAAAACATACATAGTGTACCCCCTAATTGACCTATAATTATTTCCTGTTGTAGGGTACACTATTACCCTGTAATATAATACCTGGTCCAATTGAAATATTATGGTTCCATATTAAGGTCTGATATCGCGCCTTGCGTTAGTTAACCATTGAAAGATGTCTTTGATTTTTTAAAGCATTTTAGAACGCTTATTTCTTCATTTTAAGCTTCTCAGAACACTCTATTTCGCATAGGCATACATAGTAAATTTTAGGGTCACGCTGTGTACCACCTAATTGACCTATAATTATTTCCTGTGGTAAGGTACACTATTACCTTGTAATATAATGCGTGGTACAATTTAAAAATTATAGGTCAATATTAAGGTCCGATACCGTGCCGTTAGTTAACATAGAAAAGTGTCTTCGTATTTCCTTGTTTTAATGCACTATTTAAAATATACATAGTGTACCCCCTAATTGACCTATAATTATTTCCTGTGGTAGGGTACACTATTACCCTGTAATATAATACCTGGTCCAATTTAAATATTATGGGTCAATATTAAGGTCTGATATTGCGCCTTGCGCTAGTTAACCATTGAAAGATGTCTTTGAATTTTTAAAGCATTTTAGAACGCTTATTTCTTCATTTTACGCTTCTCGGAACACTCTATTTCGCATAAGCATACATAGTAAAATTTATTGTCACGCTGTGTACCCCCTAAATGACCTATAATTATTTCCTGTGGTAGGGTACACTATTACCCTGTAATATAATACGTGGTCCAATTTAAAAATTATAGGTCAATATTAGAGGACCGATACCGTGCCGTTAGTTAACATTGAAAATGTCTTTGAATTTTTTAAAGCATTTTAGAACGCTTATTTCCTCATTTTAAGCTTCTCAGAACACTTTATTTCGCATAGGCATACCTAGTAAACTTTAGGGTCTCTCTGTGTACCCCCTAATTGACCTATAATTATTTCCTGTGGTAGGGTACACTATAACCCTGTAATATAATACGTGGTCCAATTTAAAAATTATAGGTCAATATTAAGGTCCGATACCGTGCCGTTAGTTAACATAGAAAAGTGTCTTCGTATTTCCTTGTTTTAATGCACTATTTAAAATATACATAGTGTACCCCCTAATTGACCTATAATTATTTCCTGTGGTAGGGTACACTATAACCCTGTAATATAATACCTGGTCCAATTTAAATATTATGGGTCAATATTAAGGTCTGATATTGCGCCTTGCGTTAGTTAACCATTGAAAGATGTCTTTGAATTTTTAAAGCATTTAAGAACGCTTATTTCTTCATTTTAAGCTTCTCAGAACACTCTATTTCGCATAGGCATACATAGTAAATTTTAGGGTCACGCTGTGTACCACCTAATTGACCTATAATTATTTCCTGTGGTAAGGTACACTATTACCCTGTAATATAATACGTGGTACAATTTAAAAATTATAGGTCAATATTAAGGTCCGATACCGTGCCGTTAGTTAACATAGAAAAGTGTCTTCGTATTTCCTTGTTTTAATGCACTATTTAAAATATACATAGTGTACCCCCTAATTGACCTATAATTATTTCCTGTTATAAGGTACACTATTACCCTGTAATATAATAGGTGGTCCAATTTAAAAATTATAGGTCAATATTAAGGTCCGATACCGTGCCGTTAGTTAGCATAGAAAAATGTCATTGAATTTTTAAAGCATTTTAGAACGCTTATTTCCTCATTTTAAGCTTCTCAGAACACTTTATTTCGCATAGGCATACATAGTAAACTTTAGGGTCACTCTGCGTACCCCCTAATTGACCTATAATTATTTCCTGTGGTAGGGTACACTATAACACTGTAATATAATACGTGGTCCAATTTAAAAATTATAGGTCAATATTAAGGTCCGATACCGTGCCGTTAGTTAACATAGAAAAGTGTCTTCGTATTTCCTTGTTTTAATGCACTATTAAAATATACATAGTGTACCCCCTAATTGACCTATAATTATTTCCTGTGGTAGGGTACACTATTACCCTGTAATATAATACCTGGTCCAATTTAATTATTATGGGTCAATATTAAGGTCTGATATTGCGCCTTGCGTTAGTTAACCATTGAAAGATGTCTTTGAATTTTTAAAGCATTTTAGAACGCTTATTTCCTCATTTTAAGCTTCTCAGAACACTTTATTTCGCAACGGCATACATAGTAAACTTTAGGGTCACTCTGTGTACCCCCTAATTGACCTATAATTATTTCCTGTGGTAGGGTACACTATACCCTGTAATATAATACGTGGTCCAATTTAAAAATTATAGGTCAATATTAAGGTCGATACCGTGCCGTTAGTTAACATAGAAAAGTGTCTTCGTATTTTCTTGTTTTAATGCACTATTTAAAACATACATAGTGTACCCCCTAATAGACCTATAATTATTTCCTGTTGTAGGGTACACAATTACCCTGTAATATAATACCTGGTCCACTTGAAATATTATGGTTCCATATTAAGGTCTGATATCGCGCCTTGCGTTAGTTAACCATTGAAAGATGTCTTTGAATTTTTAAAGCATTTTAGAACGCTTATTTCTTCATTTTAAGCATCTCAGAACACTCTATTTCGCATAGGCATACATAGTAAAATTTAGGGTCACGCTGTGTACCCCCTAAATGACCTATAATTATTTCCTTTGGTAGGGTACACTATTACCCTGTAATATAATACGTGGTCCAATTTAAAAATTATAGGTCAATAATAAGGTCCGATATCGTGCCGTTAGTTAACATAGAAAAATGTCTGAATTTTTAAAGCATTTTAGAACGCTTATTTCCTCATTTTAAGCTTCTCAGAACACTTTATTTCGCACGGCATACATAGTAAACTTTAGGGTCACTCTGTGTACCCCCTAATTGACCTATAATTATTTCCTTGTGGTAGGGTACACTATAACCCTGTAATATAATACGTGGTCCAATTTAAAAATTATAGGTCAATAGTAAGGTCCGATACCGTGCCGTTAGTTAACATAGAAAAGTGTCTCGTATTTTCTTGTTTTAATGCACTATTTAAAACATACATAGTGTACCCCCTAATAGACCTATAATTATTTCCTGTTGTAGGGTACACAATTACCCTGTAATATAATACCTGGTCCACTTGAAATATTATGGTTCCATATTAAGGTCTGATATCGCGCCTTGCGTTAGTTAACCATTGAAAGATGTCTTTGAATTTTTAAAGCATTTTAGAACGCTTATTTCTTCATTTAAGCTTCCTCAGAACACTCTATTTCGCATAGGCATACGTAGTAAATTTTAGGGTCACGCTGTGTACCACCTAATTGACCTATAATTATTTCCTGTGGTAAGGTACACTATTACCTTGTAATATAATACGTGGTACAATTTAAAAATTATAGGTCAATATTAAGGTCCGATACCGTGCCGTTAGTTAACATAGAAAAGTGTCTTCGTATTTCCTTGTTTTAATGCACTATTTAAAATATACATAGTGTACCCCCTAATTGACCTATAATTATTTCCTGTGGTAGGGTACACTATTACCCTGTAATATAATACCTGGTCCAATTTAAATATTATGGGTCAATATTAAGGTCTGATATTGCGCCTTGCGCTAGTTAACCATTGAAAGATGTCTTTGAATTTTTAAAGCATTTTAGAACGCTTATTTCTTCATTTTACGCTTCTCAGAACACTCTATTTCGCATAAGCATACATAGTAAAATTTAGGGTCACGCTGTGTACCCCCTAAATGACCTATAATTATTTCCTGTGGTAGGGTACACTATTACCCTGTAATATAATACGTGGTCCAATTTAAAAATTATAGGTCAATATTAAGGACCGATACCGTGCCGTTAGTTAACATTGAAAAATGTCTTTGAATTTTTAAAGCATTTTAGAACGCTTATTTCCTCATTTTAAGCTTCTCAGAACACTTTATTTCGCATAGGCATACCTAGTAAACTTTAGGGTCTCTCTGTGTACCCCCTAATTGACCTATAATTATTTCCTGTGGTAGGGTACACTATAACCCTGTAATATAATACGTGGTCCAATTTAAAATTATAGGTCAATATTAAGGTCCGATACCGTGCCGTTAGTTAACATAGAAAAGTGTCTTCGTATTTCCTTGTTTTAATGCACTATTTAAAATATACATAGTGTACCCCCTAATTGACCTATAATTATTTCCTGTTATAAGGTACACTATTACCCTGTAATATAATAGGTGGTCCAATTTAAAATTATAGGTCAATATTAAGGTCCGATACCGTGCCGTTAGTTAGCATAGAAAAATGTCATTGAATTTTTAAAGCATTTTAGAACGCTTATTTCCTCATTTTAAGCTTCTCAGAACACTTTATTTCGCATAGGCATACATAGTAAACTTTAGGGTCACTCCTGCGTACCCCCTAATTGACCTATAATTATTTCCTGTGGTAGGGTACACTATAACACTGTAATATAATACGTGGTCCAATTAAAAATTATAGGTCAATATTAAGGTCCGATACCGTGCCGTTAGTTAACATAGAAAAGTGTCTTCGTATTTCCTTGTTTTAATGCACTATTTAAAATATACATAGTGTACCCCTAATTGACCTATAATTATTTCCTGTGTAGGGTACACTATTACCCTGTAATATAATACCTGGTCCAATTTAATTATTATGGGTCAATATTAAGGTCTGATATTGCGCCTTGCGTTAGTTAACCATTGAAAGATGTCTTTGATTTTTAAAGCATTTTAGAACGCTTATTTCTTCATTTTAAGCATCTCAGAACACTCTATTTCGCATAGGCATACATAGTAAATTTAGGGTCACGCTGTGTACCCCTAAATGACCTATAATTATTTCCTGTGGTAGGGTACACTATTACCCTGTAATATAATACGTGGTCCAATTTAAAAATTATAGGTCAATAATAAGGTCCGATATCGTGCCGTTAGTTAACATAGAAAAATGTCTGAATTTTTAAAGCATTTTAGAACGCTTATTTCCTCATTTTAAGCTTCTCAGAACACTTTATTTCGCAACGGCATACATAGTAAACTTTAGGGTCACTCTGTGTACCCCCTAATTGACCTATAATTATTTCCTATGGTAGGGTACACTATAACCCTGTAATATAATACGTGGTCCAATTTAAAAATTATAGGTCAATATTAAGGTCCGATACCGTGCCGTTAGTTAACATAGAAAAGTGTCTTCGTATTTTCTTGTTTTAATGCACTATTTAAAACATACATAGTGTACCCCCTAATAGACCTATAATTATTTCTGTTGTAGGGTACACAATTACCCTGTAATATAATACCTGGTCCACTTGAAAATATTATGGTTCCATATTAAGGTCTGATATCGCGCCTTGCGTTAGTTAACCATTGAAAGATGTCTTTGAATTTTTAAAGCATTTTAGAACGCTTATTTCTTCATTTTAAGCTTCTCAGAACACTCTATTTCGCATAGGCATACATAGTAAATTTTAGGGTCACGCTGTGTACCACCTAATTGACCTATAATTATTTCCTGTGGTAAGGTACACTATTACCCTGTAATATAATACGTGGTACAATTTAAAAATTATAGGTCAATATTAAGGTCCGATACCGTGCCGTTAGTTAACATAGAAAAGTGTTTTCGTATTTCCTTGTTTTAATGCACTATTTAAAATATACATAGTGTACCCCCTAAATGACCTATAATTATTTCCTGTGGTAGGGTACACTATTACCCTGTAATATAATAGGTGGTCCAATTTAAAAATTATAGGTCAATATTAAGGTCCGATACCGTGAAGTTAGTTAACATAGAAAAATGTCTTTGAATTTTTAAAGCATTTCAGAACGCTTATTTCCTCATTTTAAGCTTCTCAGAACACTTTATTTCGCATAGGCATACATAGTAAACTTTAGGGTCACTCTGTGTACCCCCTAATTGACCTATAATTATTTCCTGTGGTAGGGTACAGTATAACCCTGTAATATAATACGTGGTCCAGTTTAAAAATTATAGGTCAATATTAAGGTCCGATACCGTGCCGTTAGTTAACATAGAAAAGTGTCTTCGTATTTCCTTGTTTTAATGCACTATTTAAAATATACATAGTGTACCCCCTAATTGACCTATAATTATTTCCTGTGGTAGGGTACACTATTACCCTGTAATATAATACCTGGTCCAATTTAAATATTATGGGTCAATATTAAGGTCTGATATTGCGAATTGCGTTAGTTAACCATTGAAAGATGTTTTTGAATTTTTAAAGCATTTTAGAACGCTTATTTCTTCATTTTAAGCATCTCAGAACACTCTATTTCGCATAGGCATACATAGTAAAATTTAGGGTCACGCTGTGTACCCCCTAAATGACCTATAATTATTTCCTGTGGTAGGGTGCACTATTACCCTGTAATATAATACGTGATCCAATTTAAAAATTATAGGTCAATATTAAGGTCCGATACCGTGCCGTTAGTTAACATAGAAAAATGTCTTTGAATTTTTAAAGCATTTTAGAACGCTTATTTCCTCATTTTAAGCTTCTCAGAACACTTTATTTTGCATAGGCATACATAGTAAACTTTAGGGTCACGCTGTGTACCCCCTAATTGACCTACAATTATTTCCTTTGGTAGGGTACACTATTACCCTGTAATATAATACCTGGTCCAATTTAAATTTTATGGGTCAATATTAAGGTCTGATATTGCGCCTGGCGTTAGTTAACCATTGAAAGATGTCTTTGAATTTTTAAAGCATTTTAGAACGCTTATTTCTTCATTTTAAGCTTCTCAGAACACTCTATTTCGCATAGGCATACATAGTAAAATTTAGGGTCACGCTGTGTACCCCCTAAATGACCTATAATTATTTCCTGTGGTAGGGTACACTATTACCATGTAATATAATACGTGGTCCAATTTAAAAATTATAGGTCAATATTAAGTTCCGATACCGTGCCGTTAGTTAACATTGAAAAATGTCTTCGTATTTCCTTGTTTTAATGCACTATTTAAAATATACATAGTGTACCCCCTAATTGACCTATAATTATTTCCTGTGGTAGGGTACACTATTACCCTGTAATATAATACCTGGTCCAATTTAAATATTATGGGTCAATATTAAGGTCTGATATTGCGCCTTGCGTTAGTTAACCATTGAAAGATGTCTTTGAATTTTTAAAGCATTTTAGAACGCTTATTTCTTCATTTTAAGCATCTCAGAACACTCTATTTCGCATAGGCATATATAGTAAACTTTAGGGTCACTCTGTGTACCAACTAAATGACCTATAATTATTTCCTGTGGTAGGGTACACTATTACCCTGTAATATAATACGTGGTCCAATTTAAAAATTATAGGTCAATATTAATGTCCGATACCGTGCCGTTAGTTATCATAGAAAAGTGTCTTCGTATTTCCTTGTTTTAATGCACTATTTAAAATATACATAGTGTACCCCCTAATTGACCTATAATTATATCCTGTGGTAGGGTACACTATTACCCTGTAATATAATACCTGGTCCAATTTAAATATTATGGGTCAATATTAAGGTCTGATATTGCGACTTGCGTTAGTTAACCATTGGAAGATGTCTTTGAATTTTTAAAGCATTTTAGAACGCTTATTTCTTCATTTTAAGCATCTCAGAACACTCTATTTCGCATAGGCATACATAGTAAAATTTAGGGTCACGCTGTGTACCCCCTAAATGACCTATAAATATTTCCTGTGGTAGGGTACACTATTACCCTGTAATATAATACGTGGTCCAATTTAAAAATTATAGGTCAATATTAAGGTCCGATACCGTGCCGTTAGTTAACATACAAAAATGTCTTTGAATTTTTAAAGCATTTTAGAACTCTTATTTCCTCATTTTAAGCTTCTCAGAACACTTTATTTCGCATAGGCATACATAGTAAACTTTAGGGTCACTCTGTGTACCCCCTAATTGACCTATAATTATTTCCTGTTTTAGGGTACACTATAACCCTGTAATATAATACGTGGTCCAGTTTAAAAAGTATAGGTCAATATTAAGGTCCGATACCGTGCCGTTAGTTAACATAGAAAAGTGTCTTCGTATTTCCTTGTTTTAATGCACTATTTAAAATATACATAGTGTACCCCCTAATTGACCTATAATTATTTCCTGTGGTAGGGTACACTATTACCCTGTAATATAATACCTGGTCCAATTTAAATATTATGGGTCAATATAAAGGTCTGATATTGCGCCTTGCGTTAGTTAACCATTGAAAGATGTCTTTGAATTTTTAAAGCATTTTAGAAAGCTTATTTCTTCATTTTAAGCATCTCAGAACACTCTATTTCGCATAGGCATATATAGTAAACTTTAGGGTCTTGCTGTGTACCCCCTAAATGACCTATAATTATTTCCTGTGGTAGGGTACACTATTACCCTGTAATATAATACGTGGTCCAATTTAAAAATTATAGGTCAATATTAAGGTCCGATACCGTGCCGTTAGTTAACATAGAAAAATGTCTTTGAATTTTTAAAGCATTTTAGAACGCTTATTTCCTCATTTTAAGCTTCTCAGAACACTTTATTTCGCATAGGCATACATAGTAAACTTTAGGGTCACGCTGTGTACCCCCTAATTGACCTATAATTATTTCCTTTGGTAGGGTACACTATTACCCTGTAATATAATACCTGGTCCAATTTAAATTTTATGGGTCAATATTAAGGTCTGATATTGCGCCTTGCGTTAGTTAACCATTGAAAGATGTCTTTGAATTTTTAAAGCATTTTAGAACGCTTATTTCTTCATTTTAAGCTTCTCAGAACACTCTATTTCGCATAGGCATACATAGTAAAATTTAGGGTCACGCTGTGTACCCCCTAAATGACCTATAATTATTTCCTGTGGTAGGGTACACTATTACCCTGTAATATAATACGTGGTCCAATTTAAAAATTATAGGTCAATATTAAGTTCCGATACCGTGCCGTTAGTTAACATTGAAAAATGTCTTCGTATTTCCTTGTTTTAATGCACTATTTAAAATATACATAGTGTTCCCCCTAATTGACCTATAATTATTTCCTGTGGTAGGGTACACTATTACCCTGTAATATAATACCTGGTCCAATTTAAATATTATGGGTCAATATTAAGGTCTGATATTGCGCCTTGCGTTAGTTAACCATTGAAAGATGTCTTTGAATTTTTAAAGCATTTTAGAACGCTTATTTCCTCATTTTAAGCTTCTCAGAACACTTTATTTCGCATAGGCATACATAGTAAACTTTAGGGTCACGCTGTGTACCCCCTAATTGACCTATAATTATTTCCTTTGGTAGGGTACGCTATTACCCTGTAATATAATACCTGGTCCAATTTAAATTTTATGGGTCAATATTAAGGTCTGATATTGCGCCTTGCGTTAGTTAACCATTGAAAGATGTCTTTGAATTTTTAAAGCATTTTAGAACGCTTATTTCCTCATTTTAAGCTTCTCAGAACACTCTATTTCGCATAGGCATACATAGTAAACTTTAGGGTCACGCTGTGTACCACCTAATTGACCTATAATTATTTCCTGTACACTATTACCCTGTAATATAATACGTGGTACAATTTAAAAATTATAGGTCAATATTAAGGTCCGATACCGTGCCGTTAGTTAACATAGAAAAGTGTCTTCGTATTTCCTTGTTTTAATGCACTATTTAAAATATACATAGTGTACCCCCTAAATGACCTATAATTATTTCCTGTGGTAGGGTACATTATTACCCTGTAATATTAAAGGTGGTCCAATTTAAAAATTATAGGTCAATATTAAGGTCCGATACCGTGCCGTTAGTTAACATAGAAAAATGTCTTTGAATTTTTAAAGCATTTTAGAACGCTTATTTCCTCATTTTAAGCTTCTCAGAACACTTTATTTCGCATAGGCATACATAGTAAACTTTAGGGTCACTCTATGTACCCCCTAATTGACCTATAATTATTTCCTGTGGTTGGGTACACTATAACCCTGTAATATAATACGTGGTCCAATTTAAAAATTATAGGTCAATATTAAGGTCCGATACCGTGCCGTTAGTTAACATTGAAAAATGTCTTCGTATTTCCTTGTTTTAATGCACTATTTAAAATATACATAGTGTACCCCCTAATTGACCTATAATTATTTCCTGTGGTAGGGTTCACTATTACCCTGTAATACAATACCTGGTCCAATTTAAATATTATGGGTCAATATTAAGGCTTGATATTGCGCCTTGCGTTAGTTAACCATTGAAAGATGTCTTTGAATTTTTAAAGCATTTTAGAACGCTTATTTCCTCATTTTAAGCTTCTCAGAACACTTTATTTCGCATAGGCATACATAGTAAACTTTAGGGTCACTCTGTGTACCCCCTAATTGACCTATAATTATTTCCTGTGGTAGGGTACACTATAACCCTGTAATATAATACGTGGTCCAATTTAAAAATTATAGGTCAATATTAAGGTTCGATACCGTGCCGTTAGTTAACATAGAAAAGTGTCTTCGTATTTCCTTGTTTTAATGCACTATTTAAAATATACATAGTGTACCCCCTAATTGACCTATAATTATTTCCTGTGGTAGGGTACACTATTACCCTGTAATATAATATCTGGTCCAATTTAAATATTACGGGTCAATATTAAGGTCTGATATTGCGCCTTGCGTTAGTTAACCATTGAAAGATGTCTTTGAATTTTTAAAGCATTTTAGAACGCTTATTTCTTCATTTTAAGCATCTCAGAACACTCTATTTCGCATAGGCATACATAGTAAAATTTAGGGACACGCTGTGTACCCCCTAAATGACCTATAATTATTTCCTGTGGTAGGGTACACTATTACCCTGTAATATAATACGTGGTCCAATTTAAAAATTATAGGTCAATATTAAGGTCCGATACCGTGCCATTAGCTAACATAGAAAAATGTTTTTGAATTTTTAAAGCATTTTAGAACGCTTATTTCCTCATTTTAAGCTTCTCAGAACACTTTATTTCGCATAGGCATACATAGTAAACTTTAGGGTCACGCTGTGTACCACCTAAATGACCTATAATTATTTCCTGTGGTAAGGTACACTATTACCCTGTAATATAATACGTGGTACAATTTAAAAATTATAGGTCAATATTAAGGTCCGATACCGTGCCGTAAGTTAACATAGAAAAGTGTCTTCGTGTTTCCTTGTTTTAATGCACTATTTAAAATATACATAGTGTACCCCCTAAATGACCTATAATTATTTCCTGTGGTAGGGTACACTATTACCCTGTAATATAATACGTGGTCCAATTTAAAAATTATAGGTCAATATTAAGGTCCGATACCGTGCCGTTAGTTAACATAGAAAAATGTCTTTGAATTTTTAAAGCATTTTAGAATGCTTATTTCCTCATTTTAAGCTTTTCAGAACACTTTATTTCGCATAGGCATACATAGTAAACTTTAGGGTCACTCTGTGTACCCCCTAATTGACCTATAATTATTTCCTGTGGTAGGGTACACTATAACCCTGTAATATAATAGGTGGTCCAATTTAAAAATTATAGGTCAATATTAAGGTCCGATACCGTGCCGTTAGTTAACATAGAAAAGTGTCTTCGTATTTCCTTGTTTTAATGCACTATTTAAAATATACATAGTGTACCCCCTAATTGACCTATAATTATTTCCTGTGGTAGGGTACACTATTACCCTGTAATATAATACGTGGTCCTATTTAAAAATTATAGGTCAATATTAAGGTCCTATACCGTGCCGTTAGTTAACATAGAAAAATGTCTTTGAATTTTTAAAGCATTTTAGAACGCTTATTTCCTCATTTTAAGCTTCTCAGAACACTTTATTTCGCATAGGCATACATAGTAAACTTTAGGGTCACTCTGTGTACCCCCTAATTGACCTATAATTATTTCCTGTGGTAGGGTACACTATAACCCTGTAATATAATACGTGGTCCAATTTAAAAATTATAGGTCAATATTAAGGTTCGATACCGTGCCGTTAGTTAACATAGAAAAGTGTCTTCGTATTTCCTTGTTTTAATGCACTATTTAAAATATACATAGTGTACCCCCTAATTGACCTATAATTATTTCCTGTGGTAGGGTACACTATTACCCTGTAATATAATACCTGGTCCAATTTAAATATTATGGGTCAATATTAAGGTCTGATATTGCGCCTTGCGTTAGTTAACCATTGAAAGATGTCTTTGAATTTTTAAAGCATTTTAGAACGCTTATTTCTTCATTTTAAGCATCTCAGAACAGTCTATTTCGCATAGGCATACATAGTAAAATTTAGGGACACGCTGTGTACCACCTAAATGACCTATAATTATTTCCTGTGGTAAGGTACACTATTACCCTGTAATATAATACGTGGTACAATTTAAAAATTATAGGTCAATATTAAGGTCCAATACCGTGCCGTTAGTTAACATAGAAAAGTGTCTTCGTGTTTCCTTGTTTTAATGCACTATTTAAAATATACATAGTGTACCCCCTAAATGACCTATAATTATTTCCTGTGGTAGGGTACACTATTACCCTGTAATATAATAGGTGGTCCAATTTAAAAATTATAGGTCAATATTAAGGTCCGATACCGTGCCGTTAGTTAACATAGAAAAATGTCTTTGAATTTTTAAAGCAATTTAGAATGCTTATTTCCTCATTTTAAGCTTTTCAGAACACTTTATTTCGCATAGGCATACATAGTAAACTTTAGGGTCACTCTGTGTACCCCCTAATTGACCTATAGTTATTTCCTGTGGTAGGGTACACTATAACCCTGTAATATAATAGGTGGTCCTATTTAAAAATTATAGGTCAATATTAAGGTCCGATACCGTGCCGTTAGTTAACATAGAAAAGTGTCTTCGTATTTCCTTGTTTTAATGCACTATTTAAAATATACATAGTGTACCCCCTAATTGACCTATATATATTTCCTGTGGTAGGGTACACTATTACCCTGTAATATAATACCTGGTCCAATTTAAATATTATAGGTCAATATTAAGGTCCGATACCCTTCCGTTAGTTAACATAGAAAAATGTCTTTGAATTTTTAAAGCATTTTAGAACGCTTATTTCCTCATTTTAAGCTTCTCAGAACACTTTATTTCGCATAGGCATACATAGTAAATTTAGGGTCACGCTGTGTACCCCCTAATTGACCTATAATTATTTTACGGGGTAGGGTACACTATAACCCTGTAATATAATAGGTGGTTCAATTTAAAAATTTTAGGTTAATATTAAGGACCGATACCGTGCCGTTAGTTAACATAGAAAAGTGTCTTCGAATTTCCTTGTTTTAATGCACTATTTAAAATATACATAGTGTACCCCCTAATTGACCTTTAATTATTTCCTGTGGTAGGGTACACTATTATCCTGTAATATAATACCTGGTCCAATTTAAATATTATGGGTCAATATTAAGGTCTGATATTGCGCCTTGCGCTAGTTAACCATTGAAAGATGTCTTTGAATTTTAAAAGCATTTTAGAACGCATATTTCTTCATTTTAAGCTTCTCAGAACACTTTATTTCGCATAGGCATACATAGTAAACTTTAGGGTCACGCTGTGTACCCCCTAAGTGACCTATAATTATTTCCCGTGGTAGGTAACAATATTACCCTGTAATATAATACGTGGTCCA
Organism: Parasteatoda tepidariorum; assembly: GCF_982258835.1. Taxonomy (NCBI): domain Eukaryota; kingdom Metazoa; phylum Arthropoda; class Arachnida; order Araneae; family Theridiidae; genus Parasteatoda; species Parasteatoda tepidariorum. The sequence continues at coordinate 74,630 of NW_028257455.1, forward strand.
ATTTAAAAATTATAGGTAAATATTAAGATCCGATACCGTGCCGTTAGTTAACATAGAAAAATGTCTTTGAATTTTTAAAGCATTTTAGAACGCTTATTTCTTCATTTTAAGCTTCTCAGAACACTCTATTTCGCATAGGCAAACATAGTAAACTTTAGGGTCACGCTGTGTACCACCTAATTGACCTATAATTATTTCCTGTGGTAAGGTACACTATTACCCTGTAATATAATACGTGGTACAAATTAAAAATTATAGGTCAATATTAAGGTCCGATACCGTGCCGTTCGTTAACATAGAAAAGTGTCTTCGTATTTCCTTGTTTTAATGCACTATTTAAAATATACATAGTGTACCCCCTAAATGACCTATAATTATTTCCTGCGGTAGGGTACACTATTACCCTGTAATATAATAGGTGGTCCAATTTAAAAATTATAGGTCAATATTAAGGTCCGATACCGTGCCGTTAGTTAACATAGAAAAATGTCTTTGAATTTTTAAAGCATTTTAGAACGCTTATTTCCTCATTTTAAGCTTCTCAGAACACTTTATTTCGCATAGGCATACATAGTAAACTTTAGGGTCACTCTGTGTACCCCCTTGATTGACCTATAATTATTTCCTGTGGTAGGGTACACTATAACCCTGTAATATAATACGTGGTCCAATTTAAAAATTATAGGTCAATATTAAGGTCCGATACCGTGCCGTTAGTTAACATAGAAAAGTGTCTTCGTATTTCCTTGTTTTAATGCACTATTTAAAATATACATAGTGTACCCCCTAATTGACCTATAATTATTTCCTGTGGTAGGGTACACTATTACCCTGTAATATAATACCTGGTCCAATTTAAATATTATGGGTCAATATTAAGGTCTGATATTGCGCCTTGCGTTAGTTAACCATTGAAAGATGTCTTTGAATTTTTAAAGCATTTTAGAATGCTTATTTCCTCATTTTATGCTTTTCAGAACACTTTATTTCGCATAGGCTTACATAGTAAACTTTAGGGTCACTCTGTGTACCCCCTAATTGACCTATAATTATTTCCTGTGGTAGGGTACACTATAACCCTGTAATATAATAGGTGGTCCAATTTTAAAATTATAGGTCAATATTAAGGTCCGATACCGTGCCGTTAGTTAACATAGAAAAGTGTCTTCGAATTTCCTTGTTTTAATGCACTATTTAAAATATACATAGTGTACCCCCTAATTATCCTTTAATTATTTCCTGTGGTAGGGTACACTATTACCCTGTAATATAATACCTGGTCCAATTTAAATATTATGGGTCAATATTAAGGTCTGATATTGCGCCTTGCGCTAGTTAACCATTGAAAGATGTCTTTGAATTTTAAAAGCATTTTAGAACGCATATTTCTTCATTTTAAGCTTCTCAGAACACTTTATTTCGCATAGGCATACATAGTAAACTTTAGGGTAACTCTGTGTACCCCCTAATTGACCTATAATTATTTCCTGTGGTAGGGTACACTATAACCCTGTAATATAATAGGTGGTCCAATTTTAAAATTAGGGGTCAATATTAAGGTCCGATACCGTGCCGTTAGTTAACATAGAAAAGTGTCTTCGCATTTCCTTGTTTTAATGCACTATTTAAAATATACATTGTGTACCCCCTAATTGACCTATATATATTTCCTGTGGTAGGGTACACTATTACCCTGTAATATAATACCTGGTCCAATTTAAATATTATGGGTCAATATTAAGGTCTGATATCGCGCCTTGCGTTAGTTAACCATTGAAAGATGTCTTTGAATTTTTAAAGCATTTTAGAACGCTTATTTCTTCATTTTAAGCTTCTCTGAACACTCTATTTCGCATAGGCATACATAGTAAACTTTAGGGTCACGCTGTGTACCACCTAATTGACCTATAATTATTTCCTGTGGTAAGGTACACTATTACCCTGTAATATAATACGTGGTACAATTTAAAAATTATAGATCAATATTAAGGTCCGATACCGTGCCGTTAGTTAACATAGAAAAGTGTCTTCGTATTTCCTTGTTTTAATGCAGTATTTAAAATATACATAGTGTACCCCCTAAATGACCTATAATTATTTCCTGTGGTAGGGTACACTATTACCCTGTAATAGAATAGGTGGTCCAATTTAAAAATTATAGGTCAATATTAAGGTCCGATACCGTGCCGTTAGTTAACATAGAAAAGTGTCTTCGTATTTCCTTGTTTTAATGCAGTATTTAAAATATACATAGTGTACCCCCTAAATGACCTATAATTATTTCCTGTGGTAGGGTACACTATTACCCTGTAATATAATAGGTGGTTCAATTTAAAAATTATAGGTCAATATTAAGGTCCGATACCGTGCCGTTAGTTAACATAGAAAAATGTCTTTGAATTTTTAAAGCATTTTAGAACGCTTATTTCCTCATTTTAAGCTTCTCAGAGCACTTTATTTCGCATCGGCATACATAGTAAACTTTGGGGTCACTCTGTGTACCCCCTAATTGACCTATAATTATTTCCTGTGGTAGGGTACACTATAACCCTGTAATATAATACGTGGTCCAATTTAAAAATTATAGGTCAATATTAAGGTCCGATACCGTGCCGTTAGTTAACATAGAAAAGTGTCTTCGTATTTCCTTGTTTTAATGCACTATTTAAAATATACATAGTGTACCCCCTAATTGACCTTTAATTATTTCCTGTGGTAGGGTACACTATTACCCTGTAATATAATACCTGGTACAATATAAATATTATGGGTCAATATTAAGGTCTGATATTGTGCCTTGCGTTAGTTAACCATTGAAAGATGTCTTTGAATTTTTAAAGCATTTCAGAAAGCTTATTTCTTCATTTTAAGCTTCTCAAAACATTTTATTTCGCATAGGCATACATAGTAAAATTTAGGGTGACGCTGTGTACCCCCTAAATGACCTATAATTATTTCCTGTGGTAGGGTACACTATTACCCTGTAATATAATACGTGGTCCAATTTAAAAATTATAGGTCAATATTAAGTTCCGATACCGTGCCGTTAGTTAACATAGAAAAATGTCTTTGAATTTTTAAAGCATTTTAGAACGCTTATTTCCTCATTTTAAGCTTCTCAGAACACTTTATTTCGCATAGGCATACATAGTAAACTTTAGGGTCACGCTGTGTACCCCCTAATTGACCTATAATTATTTCCTGTGGTAGGGTACACTATAACCCTGTAATATAATACGTGGTCCAATTTAAAAACTATAGGTCAATATTAAGGTCCGATACCGTGCCGTTAGTTAACATAGAAAAATGTCTTCGAATTTCCTTGTTTTAATGCACTATTTAAAATATACATAGTGTACCCCCCAATTGATCTATAATTATTTCCTGTGGTAGGGTACACTATTACCCTGTAATATAATACCTGGTCCAATTTAAATATTATGGGTCAATATTAAGGTCTGATATCGCGCCTTGCGTTGGTTAACCATTGAAAGATGTCTTTGAATTTTTAAAGCATTTTAGAACGCTTATTTCCTCATTTTAAGCTTCTCAGAACACTTTATTTCGCATAGGCATACATAGTAAAGTTTAGGGTCACTCTGTGTACCCCCTAAGAGACCTATAATTATTTCCCGTGGTAGGGAACAATATTACCCTGTAATATAATACGTGGTCCAATTTAAAAATTATAGGTCAATATTAAGGTCCGATACCGTACCGTTAGTTAACATAGAAAAATGTCTTTGAATTTTTAAAGCATTTTAGAACGCTTATTTCCTCATTTTAAGCTTTTCTGAACACTTTATTTCCCATAGGCATACATAGTAAACTTTAGGGTCACGCTGTGTACCCCCTAATTGACCTATAATTATTTCCTGTGGTAGGGTACACTATAACCCTGTAATATAATACGTGGTCCAATTTAAAAATTATAGGTCAATATTAAGGTCTGATATTGCGCCTTGCATTAGTTAACCATTGAAAGATGTCTTTGAATTTTTAAAGCATTTTAGAACGCGTATTTCTTCATTTTAAGCTGCTCAGAACACTTTATATCGCATAGGCATACATAGTAAACTTTAGGGTCACGCTGTGTACCCCCTAATTGACATATAATTATTTCCTGTCGTAGGGTACACTATAACCCTGTAATATATTACGTGGTCCAATTTAAAAATTATAGGTCAATATTAAGGTCTGATATTGCGCCTTGCATTAGTTAACCATTGAAAGATGTCTTTGAATTTTTAAAGCATTTTAGAACGCTTATTTCTTCATTTTAAGCTGCTCAGAACACTTTATATCGCATAGGCATATATAGTAAACTTTAGGGTCACGCTGTGTACCCCCTAAGTGACCTATAATTATTTCCCGTGGTAGGGAACAATATTACCCTGTAATATATTACGTGGTCCAATTTAAAAATTATAGGTCAATATTAAGGTCCGATACCGTACCGTTAGTTAACATAGAAAAATGTCTTTGAATTTTTAAAGCATTTTAGAACGCTTATTTCCTCATTTTAAGCTTCTCAGAACACTTTATTTTGCATAGGAATACATAGTAAACTTTAGGGTCACGCTGTGTACCCCCTAATTGACCTATAATTATTTCCCGTGGTAAGGAACAATATTACCCTGTAATATATTACGTGGTCCAATTTAAAAATTATAGGTCAATATTAAGGGCCGATACCGTACCGTTAGTTAACATAGAAAAATGTCTTTGAATTTTTAAAGCATTTTAGAACGTTTATTTACTCATTTTAAGCTTCTCAGAACACTTTATTTCGCATAGGCATACATAGTAAACTTTAGGGTTACGCTGTGTACCCCCTAAGTGACCTATAATTATTTCCCGTGGTAGGGAACAATATTACCCAGTAATATAATACGTGGGCCAATTTAAAAATTATAGGTAAATATTAAGGTCCGATACCGTGCCGTTAGTTAACATAGAAAAGTGTCGTCGAATTTCCTTGTTTTAATGCACTATTTAAAATATACATAGTGTACCCCCCAATTGACCTATAATTATTTCCTGTTGTAGGGTACACTATTACCCTGTAATATAATACCTGGTCCAATTTAAATATTATGGGTCAATATTAAGGTCTGATATCGCGCCTTGCGTTGGTTAACCATTGAAAGATGTCTTTGAATTTTTAAAGCATTTTAGAACCCTTATTTCTTCATTTTAAGCTTCTCAGAACACTCTATTTCGCATAGGCATACATAGTAAATTTTAGGGTCACGCTGTGTACCCCCTAATTGACATATAATTATTTCCTGTCGTAGGGTACAATATAACCCTGTAATATAATACGTGGTCCAATTTAAAAATTATAGGTCAATATTAAGTTCCGATACCATGCCGTTAGTTAACATAGAAAAGTGTCTTCGAATTTCCTCGTTTTAATGCACTATTTAAAATATACATAGTGTACCCCCTAATTGACCTATAATTATTTCCTGTTGTAGGGTACACTATTACCCTGTAATATAATACCTGGTCCAATTTAAATATTATGGTTCCATATTAAGGTCTGATATCGCGCCTTGCGTTAGTTAACCATTGAAAGATGTCTTTGAATTTTTAAAGCATTTTAGAACGCTTTTTTCCTCATTTTAAGCTTCTCAGAACACTTTATTTCGCATAGGCATACATAGTAAACTTTAGGGTCACGCTGTGTACCCCTAAGAGACCTATAATTATTTCCCTTGGTAGGGAACAATATTACCCTGTAATATATTACGTGGTCCAATTTAAAAATTATAGGTCAATATTAAGGTCCGATACCGTACCGTTAGTTAACATAGAAAAATGTCTTTGAATTTTTAAAGCATTTTAGAACGCTTATTTCCTCATTTTAAGCTTCTCAGAACTATTTATTTCGCATAGGCATACATAGTAAACTTTAGGGTCACGCTGTGTACCCCCTAAATGACCTATAATTATTTCCCGTGGTAGGGAACAATATTACCCTGTAATATAATACCTGGTCCAATTTAAATATTATGGGTTAATATTAAGGTCTGATATCGCGCCTTGCGTTGGTTAACCATTGAAAGATGTCTTTGAATTTTTAAAGCATTTTAGAACGCTTATTTCTTCATTTTAAGCTTCTCAGAACATTCTATTTCGCATAGGCATACATAGTAAACTTTAGGGACACGCTGTGTACCCCCTAATTGAAATATAATTATTTCCTGTGGTAGGGTACACTATAACCCTGTAATATAATACGTGGTCCAATTTAAAAATTATAGGTCAATATTAAGGTCCGATACCGTACCGTTAGTTAACATAGAAAAATGTCTTTGAATTTTTAAAGCATTTTAGAACGCTTATTTCCTCATTTTAAGCTTCTCAGAACACTTTATTTTGCATAGGAATACATAGTAAACTTTAGGGTCACGCTGTGTACCCCCTAATTGACCTATAATTATTTCCCGTGGTAAGGAACAATATTACCCTGTAATATATTACGTGGTCCAATTTAAAAATTATAGGTCAATATTAAGGTCCGATACCGTACCGTTAGTTAACATAGAAAAATGTCTTTGAATTTTTAAAGCATTTTAGAACGCTTATTTCCTCATTTTAAGCTTCTCAGAACACTTTATTTTGCATAGGAATACATAGTAAACTTTAGGGTCACGCTGTGTACCCCCTAATTGACCTATAATTATTTCCCGTGGTAAGGAACAATATTACCCTGTAATATATTACGTGGTCCAATTTAAAAATTATAGGTCAATATTAAGGTCCGATACCGTACCGTTAGTTAACATAGAAAAATGTCTTTGAATTTTTAAAGCATTTTAGAACGTTTATTTACTCATTTTAAGCTTCTCAGAACACTTTATTTCTTATAGGCATACATAGTAAACTTTAGGGTTACGCTGTGTACCCCCTAAGTGACCTATAATTATTTCCCGTGGTAGGGAACAATATTACCCAGTAATATAATACGTGGGCCAATTTAAAAATTATAGGTAAATATTAAGGTCCGATACCGTGCCGTTAGTTAACATAGAAAAGTGTCGTCGAATTTCCTTGTTTTAATGCACTATTTAAAATATACATAGTGTACCCCCCAATTGACCTATAATTATTTCCTGTTGTAGGGTACACTATTACCCTGTAATATAATACCTGGTCCAATTTAAATATTATGGGTCAATATTAAGGTCTGATATCGCGCCTTGCGTTGGTTAACCATTGAAAGATGTCTTTGAATTTTTAAAGCATTTTAGAACGCTTATTTCTTCATTTTAAGCTTCTCAGAACACTCTATTTCGCATAGGCATACATAGTAAACTTTAGGGTCACGCTGTGTACCCCCTAATTGACATATAATTATTTCCTGTCGTAGGGTACACTATAACCCTGTAATATAATACCTGGTCCAATTTAAATATTATGGGTCAATATTAAGGTCTGATATCGCGCCTTGCGTTGGTTAACCATTGAAAGATGTCTTTGAATTTTTAAAGCATTTTAGAACCCTTATTTCTTCATTTTAAGCTTCTCAGAACACTCTATTTCGCATAGGCATACATAGTAAACTTTAGGGTCACGCTGTGTACCCCCTAAGAGACCTATAATTATTTCCCGTGGTAGGGAACAATATTTCCCTGTAATATATTACGTGGTCCAATTTAAAAATTATAGGTCAATATTAAGGTCCGATACCGTACCGTTAGTTAACATAGAAAAATGTCTTTGAATTTTTAAAGCATTTTAGAACGCTTATTTCCTCATTTTAAGCTTCTCAGAACTATTTATTTCGCATAGGCATACATAGTAAACTTTAGGGTCACGCTGTGTACCCCCTAAATGACCTATAATTATTTCCCGTGGTAGGGAACAATATTACCCTGTAATATAATACCTGGTCCAATTTAAATATTATGGGTTAATATTAAGGTCTGATATCGCGCCTTGCGTTGGTTAACCATTGAAAGATGTCTTTGAATTTTTAAAGCATTTTAGAACGCTTATTTCTTCTTTTTAAGCTTCTCAGAACATTCTATTTCGCATAGGCATACATAGTAAACTTTAGGGACACGCTGTGTACCCCCTAATTGAAATATAATTATTTCCTGTGGTAGGGTACACTATAACCCTGTAATATAATACGTGGTCCAATTTAAAAATTATAGGTCAATATTAAGGTCCGATACCGTGCCGTTAGTTAACATAGAAAAGAGTCTTCGAATTTCCTTGTTTTAATGCACTATTTAAAATATACATAGTGTACCCCCTAATTGACCTATAATTATTTCCTGTTGTAGGGTGGTACACTATTACCTTGTAATATAATACCTGGTCCAATTTAAATATTATGGTTCCATATTAAGGTCTGATATCGCGCCTTGCTTTAGTTAACCATTGAAAGATGTCTTTGAATTTTTAAAGCATTTTAGAACGCTTATTTCTTCATTTTAAGCTTCTCAGAACACTATATTTCGCATAGGCATACATAGTAAACTTTAGGGTCACGCTGTGTACCCCCTAAGAGACCTATAATTATTTCCCGTGGTAGGGAACAATATTACCCTGTAATATATTACGTGGTCCAATTTAAAAATTATAGGTCAATATTAAGGTCCGATACCGTACCGTTAGTTAATATAGAAAAATGTCTTTGAATTTTTAAAGCATTTTAGAACGCTTATTTCCTCATTTTAAGCTTCTCAGAACACTTTATTTCGCATAGGCATACATAGTAAACTTTAGGGTCACGCTGTGTACCCCCTAAGAGACCTATAATTATTTCCCGTGGTAGGGAACAATATTACCCTGTAATATATTACGTGGTCCAATTTAAAAATTATAGGTCAATATTAAGGTCCGATACCGTACCGTTAGTTAATATAGAAAAATGTCTTTGAATTTTTAAAGCATTTAGAACGCTTATTTCCTCATTTTAAGCTTCTCAGAACACTTTATTTCGCATAGGCATACATAGTAAACTTTAGGGTCACGCTGTGTACCCCCTAAATGACCTATAATTATTTCCCGTGGTAGGGAACAATATTACCCTGTAATATAATACGTGGTCCAATTTAAAAATTATAGGTCAATATTAAGGTCCGATACCGTACCGTTAGTTAACATAGAAAAATGTCTTTGAATTTTTAAAGCATTTTAGAACGCTTATTTCCTTATTTTAAGCTTCTCAGAACACTTTATTTCGCATAGGCATTCATAGTAAACTTTAGGGTCACGCTGTGTACCCCCTAATTGACCTTTAATTATTTCCTGTGGTAGGGTACACTATAACCCTGTAATATAATACGTGGTCCAATTTAAAAATTATAGGTCAATATTAAGGTCTGATATTGCGCCTTGCGTTAGTTAACATAGAAAAATGTCTTGAATTTTTAAAGCATTTTAGAACGCTTATTTCCTTATTTTAAGCTTCTCAGAACACTTTATTTCGCATAGGCATACATAGTAACCTTAGGGTCACGCTGTGTACCCCGTAATTGACCTATAATTATTTCCTGTGGTAGAGTTCACTATCACCCTGAAATATAATACGTGGTCCAATTTAAAAATTTTAGGTCAATATTAAGGTCCGATACCGTGCCGTTAGTTAACATAGAAAAGAGTCTTCGAATTTCCTTGTTTTAATGCACTATTTAAAATATACATAGTGTACCCCCTAACTGACCTATAATTATTTCCTGTGGTAGGGTACACTATTACCCTGTAATATAATACCTGGGCCAATTTAAATATTATGGGTCAATATTAAGGTCTGATATTGCGCCTTGCGTTAGTTAACCATTGAAAGACGTCTTTGAATTTTTAAAGCATTTTAGAACGCTTATTTCTTCATTTTAAGCTTCTTAAAACACTTTATTTCGCATAGGCATACATAGTAAACTTTAGGGTCACGCTCTGTAACCCCTAAGTGACCTATAATTATTTCCTGTGGTAGGGAACAATATTACCCTGTAATATAATACGTGGTCCAATTTAAAAATTATAGGTCAATATTAAGGTCCGATACCGTGCCGTTAGTTAACATAGAAAAATGTCTTTGAATTTTAAAAGCTTTTTAGAACGCTTAATTCCTCATTTTAAGCTTCTCAGAACACTTTATTTTGCATAGGAATACATAGTAAACTTTAGGGTCACGCTGTGTACCCCCTATTTGACCTATAATTATTTCCCGCGGTAGGGTACACTATTACCCTGTAATATAATACCTGGTCCAATTTAAATATTATGGGTTAATATTAAGGTCTGATATCGCGCCTTGCGTTGGTTAACCATTGAAAGATGTCTTTGAATTTTTAAAGCATTTTAGAACGCTTATTTCTTCATTTTAAGCTTCTCAAAACATTTTATTTCGCATAGGCATACATAGTAAAATTTAGGGTGACGCTGTGTACCCCCTAAATGACCTATAATTATTTCCTGTGGTAGGGTACACTATTACCCTGTAATATAATACGTGGTCCAATTTAAAAATTATAGGTCAATATTGAGGTCCGATACCGTGCCGATAGTTAACATAGAAAAATGTCTTCGAATTTCATTGTTTTAATGCACTATTTAAAATATACATAGTGTACCCCCCAATTGACCTATAATTATTTCCTGTGGTAGGGTACACTATTACTCTGTAATATAATACCTGGTCCAATTTAAATATTATGGTTCCATATTAAGGTCTGATATCGCGCCTTGCGTTAGTTAACCATTGAAAGATGTCTTTAATTTTTAAAGCATTTTAGAACGCTTATTTCTTCATTTTAATCTTCTCAGAACACTCTATTTCGCATAGGCATACATAGTAAACTTTAGGGTCACTCTGTGTACCCCCTAATTGACCTATAATTATTTCCTGTGGTAGGGTACACTATTACCCTGTAATATAATACGTGGTCCAATTTAAAACTTATAGGTCAATATTAAGGTCCGATACCGTGTCGTTAGTTAACATAGAAAAATGTCTTTGAATTTTTAAAGCATTTTAGAACGCTTATTTCCTCATTTTAAGCTTCTCAGAACACTTTATTTCGCATAGGCATACATAGTAAACTTTAGGGTCACTCTGTGTTCCCCCTAATTGACCTATAATTATTTCCTGTTTTAGGGTACACTATAACCCTGTAATATAATACGTGGTCCAATTTAAAAATTATAGGTCAATATTAAGGTCCGATACCGTGCCGTTAGTTAACATAGAAAAGTGTTTTCGTATTTCTTTGTTTTAATGCACTATTTAAAATATACATAGTGTACCCCCAAATTGACCTATAATTATTTCCTGTGGTAGGGTACACTATTACCCTGTAATATAATACCTGGTCCAATTTAAATATTATGGGTTAATATTAAGGTCTGATATTGCGCCTTGCGTTAGTTAACCATTGAAAGATGTCTTTGAATTTTTAAAGCATTTTAGAACGCTTATTTCTTCATTTTAAGCATCTCAGAACACTCTATTTCGCATAGGAATACATAGTAAAATTTAGTGTCACGCTGTGTACCCCCTAAATGACCTATAATTATTTCCAGTGGTAGGGTACACTATTACCCTGTAATATAATACGTGGTCCAATTTAAAAATTATAGGTCAATATTAAGGTCCGATACCGTGCCGTTAGTTAACATAGAAAAGTGTCTTCGTATTTCCTTGTTTTAATGCACTATTTAAAATATACATAGTGTACCCCCAAATTGACCTATAATTATTTCCTGTGGTAGGGTACACTATTACCCTGTAATATAATACCTGGTCCAATTTAAATATTATGGGTTAATATTAAGGTCTGATATTGCGCCTTGCGTTAGTTAACCATTGAAAGATGTCTTTGAATTTTTAAAGCATTTTAGAACGCTTATTTCTTCATTTTAAGCATCTCAGAACACTCTATTTCGCATAGGAATACATAGTAAAATTTAGTGTCACGCTGTGTACCCCCTAAATGACCTATAATTATTTCCAGTGGTAGGGTACACTATTACCCTGTAATATAATACGTGGTCCAATTTAAAAATTATAGGTCAATATTAAGGTCCGATACCGTGCCGTTAGTTAACATAGAAAAGTGTCTTCGTATTTCCTTGTTTTAATGCACTATTTAAAATATACATAGTGTACCCCCTAATTGACCTATAATTATTTCCTGCGGTAGGGTACACTATTACCCTGTAATAAAATACCTGGTCCAATTTAAATATTATGGATCAATATTAAGGTCTGATATTGCGCCTTGCGTTAGTTAACCATTTAAAGATGTCTTTGAATTTTTAAAGCATTTTAGAACGCTTATTTCTTCATTTTAATCTTCTCAGAACACTTTATTTCGCATAGGCATACAAAGTAAACTTTAGGGTCACGCTGTGTACCCCCTAATTGACATATAATATTTCCTGTGGTAGGGTACACTATAACCCTGTAATATAATACGTGGTCCAATTTAAAAATTATAGGTCAATATTAAGGTCCGATACCGTGCCATTAGTTAACACAGAAAAGTGTCTTCGAATTTCCTTGTTTTTATGCACTATTTAAATGATACATAGTGGGCTCCCTTTTTGACCTATAATTATTTCCCGTGGTAGGGAACAATATTACCCTGTAATATAATACCTGGTCCAATTTAAATGATATGGGTCAATATTAAGGTCTGATATTGCGCCTTGCGTTAGTTAACCATTGAAAGATGTCTTTGAATTTTTAAAGCATTTTAGAACGCTTATTTCTTCATTTTAAGCTTCTCAGAACACTCTATATCGCATAGGCATACCTAGTAAAATTTGGGGTCACGCTGTGTCCCCCCTAAATGACATATATTTATTTCCTGTGGTAGGGTACACTATTACCCTGTAATATAATACGTGGTCCAATTTAAAAATTATAGGTCAATATTAAGGTCTGATACCGTGCCGTTAGTTAACATAGAAAAATGTCTTTGAATTTTTAAAGCATTTTAGAACGCTTATTTCCTCATTTTAAGCTTCTCAGAACACTTTATTTCGCATAGGCATACATTGTAAACTTTAGGGTCACGCTGTGTACCCCCTAATTGACCTATAATTATTTCCTGTGGTAGGGTACACTATAACCTTGTAATATAATACGTGGTCCAATTTATAAATTATAGGTCAATATTAAGGTCCGATACCGTGCCGTTAGTTAACATAAAAAAGAGTCTTCGTATTTCCTTGTTTTAATGCACTATTTAAAATATACATAGTGTACCCCCTAAATGACCTATAATTATTTCCTGTTGTAGGGTACACTATTACCCTGTAATATAATACCTGGTCCAATTTAAATATTATGGTTCCATATTAAGGTCTGATATCGCGCCTTGCGTTAGTTAACCATTGAAAGATGTCTTTAAATTTTTAAAGCATTTTAGAACGCTTATTTCTTCATTTTAAGCTTCTCAGAACACTCTATTTCGCATAGGCATACACAGTAAACTTTAGGGTCACGCTGTGTACCCCCTAAATGACCTATTATTATTTCCTGTGGTCGGGTACTCTATTACCCTGTAATATAATTCGTGGTCCAATTTAAAAAGTATAGGTCAATATAAAGGTCCGATACCGTGCCGTTAGTTAACATAGAAAAGTGTCTTCGAATTTCCTTGTTTTAATGCACTATTTAAAATATACATAGTGTACCCCCTAATTGACCTATAATTATTTCCAGTGGTAGGGTACACTATTACCCTGTAATATAATACCTGGTCCAATTTAAATAATATGGGTCAATATTAAGGTCTGATATTGCGCCTTGTGTTAGTTAACCATTGAAAGATGTCTTTGAATTTTTAAAGCATTTTAGAACGCTTATTTCTTCATTTTAAGCTTCTCAGAACACTCTATTTCGCATAGGCATACATAGTAAACTTTGGAGTCACGCTGTGTACCCCCTAATTGACCTATAATTATTTCCTGTGGTAGGGTACACTATTACCCTGTAATATAATACGTAGTCCAATTTCAAAATTATAGGTCAATATTAAGGTCCGATACCGTGCCGTTAATTAACATAGAAAAGTGTCTTTGAATTTTTAACGCATTTTAGAACGTTTATTTCCTCATTTTAAGCTTCTCAGAACACTTTATTTCGCATAGGCATACATAGTAAACTTTAGGGTCACGCTGTGTACCCCCTAATTGACCTATAATTATTTCCTGTGGTAGGGTACACTATTACCCTGTAATATAATTCGTGGTCCAATTTAGAAAATTATAGGTCAATATTAAGGTCCGATACCGTGCCGTTAGTTAACATAGAAAAGTATCTTCGTATTTCCTTGTTTTAATGCACTATTTAAAATATACATAGTGTACCCCCTAATTGACCTATAATTATTTCCTGTGGTAGAGTACACTATTACCCTGTAATATAATACCTGGTCTAATTTAAATATTATGGGTCAATATTAAGGTCTGATATTGCGCCTTGCGTTAGTTAACCATTGAAAGATGTCTTTGAATTTTTAAAGCATTTTAGAACGCTTATTTCTTAATTTTAAGCTTCTCAGAACACTCTATTTCGCATAGGCATACATAGTAAACTTTAGGGTCACGCTGTGTACCCCCTAATTGACCTTTAATTATTTCCTGTTTTAGGGTACACTATTACCCTGTAATATAATACGTGGTCCAATTTAAAAATTATAGGTCAATATTAAGGTCCGATACCGTGCCGTTAGTTAACATAGAAAAGTGTCTTTGAATTTTTAAAGCATTTTAGAACGCTTATTTCCTCATTTTAAGCTTCTCAGAACACGTTATTTCGCATAGGCATACATAGTAAACTTTAGGGTCACGCTGTGTACCCCCTAAATGACCTATAATTATTTCCTGTGGTAGGGTACACTATTTCCCTGTAATATAATACGTGGTCCAATTTAAAAATTATAGGTCAATATTAAGGTCCGATACCCTACCGTTAGTTAACATAGAAAAGAGTCTTCGAATTTCCTTGTTTTAATGCACTATTTAAAATATACATAGTGTACCCCCTAATTGACCTATAATTATTTCATGTTCTAGGGTACACTATTACCCTGTAATATAATACCTGGTCCAATTTAAATATTATGGTTCCATATTAAGGTCTGATATCGCGCCTTGCGTTGGTTAACCATTGAAAGATTTCTTTGAATTTTTAAAGCATTTTAGAACGCTTATTTCTTCATTTTATGCATCTCAGAAAACTCTATTTCGCATAGGCATACATAGTAAACTTTAGGGTCACGCTGTGTACCCCCTAAATGACCAATAATTATTTCCTGTGGTAGGGTACACTATTACCCGGAAATATAATACGTGGTCCAATTTAAAAATTATAGGTCAATATTAAGGTCCGATACCGTGCCGTTAGTTAACATTGAAAAATGTCTTTGAATTTTTAAAGCATTTTATAACGCTTATTTCCTCATTTTAAGCTTCTCAGAACACTTTATTTCGCATAGGCATACATAGTAAACTTTAGGGTCGCGCTGTGTACCCCCTTATTGACCTATAATTATTTCCTGTGGTAGGGTACACTATAACCCTGTAATATAATACGTGGTCCAATTTAAAAATTATAGGTCAATATTAAGGTCCGATACCGTGCCGTTAGTTAACATAGAAAAGTGTCTTCGAATTTCCTTGTTTTAATGCACTATTTAAAATATACATAGTGTACCCCCTAATTGACCTATAATTATTTCCTGTTGTAGGGTACACTATTACCCTGTAATATAATACCTGGTCCAATTTAAATATTATGGTTCTATATTAAGTCTGATATCGCGCCTTGCGTTAGTTAACCATTGAAAGATGTCTTTGAATTTTTAAAGCATTTTAGAACGCTTATTTCTTCATTTTAAGCTTCTCAGAACACTTTATTTCGCATAGGCATACATAGTAAACTTTAGGGTCCCGCTGTGTACCCCCTAATTGACCTATAATTATTTTCTGTTTTAGGGTACACTATCACCCTGTAATATAATACGTGGAGCAATTTAAAAATTATAGGTCAATATTAAGGTCCGATACCGTGCCGTTAGTTAACATAGAAAAGTGTCTTCGTATTTCCCTGTTTTAATGCACTATTTAAAATATACATAGTGTACCCCCTAATTGACGTATAATTATTTCCTGTGGTAGGGTACACTATTACCCTGTAATACAATACCTAGTCCAATTTAAATATTATGGGTCAATATTAAGGTCGGAAATTGCGCCTTGCGTTAGTTAACCATTGAAAGATGTCTTTGAATTTTTAAAGCATTTTAGAACGCTAATTTCTTCATTTTAAGCTTCTCAGAACAATCTATTTCGCATAGGCATACATAGTAAACTTTAGGGTCACGCTGTGTACCCCCTAATTGACCTATAATTATTTCCTGTCTTAGGGTACACTATTACCCTGTAATATAATACGAGGTCCAATTTTAAAAGTATAGGTCAATATTAAGGTCCGATACCGTGCCGTTAGTTAACATAGAAAAGAGTCTTCGTATTTCCTGTTTTAATGCACTATTTAAAATATACATAGTGTACCCCCTAATTGACCTATAATTATTTCTTGTGGTAGGGTACACTATTACCCTGTAATATAATACCTGGTCCAATTTAAATATTATAGGTCAATATTAAGGTCTGATATTGCGCCTAGCGTTAGTTAACCATTGAAAGATGTCTTTGAATTTTTAAAGCATTTTAGAACGCTTATTTCTCATTTTAAGCTTCTCAGAACACTCTATTTCGCATAGGCATACATAGTAAACTTTAGGGTCACGCTGTGTACCCCCTAATTGACCTATAATTATTTCCTGTGGTAGGGTACACTATTACCCTATAATATAATACGTGGTCCAATTTAAAAATTATAGGTCTATATTAAGGTCCGACACCGTGCCGTTAGTTAACATAGAAAAGTGTCTTTGAATTTTTAAAGCATTTTAGAACGCTTATTTCCTCATTTTAAGCTTCTCAGAACAGTTTATTTCGCATAGGCATACATAGTAAACTTTAGGTTCACACTGTGTATCCCCTAATTGACCTATAATTATTTCCTGTGGTAGGGTACACTATTACCCTGTAATATATTACGTGGTCAAATTTAAAAATTATAGGTCAATATTAAGGTCCGATACCGTTCCGTTAGTTAACATAGTAAAGTGTCTTCGTATTTCCTTGATTTAATGCACTATTTAAAATATACATAGTGTACCCCCTAATTGACCTATAATTATTTCCTGCGGTAGGGTACACTATTACCCTGTAATATAATACGTGGTCCAATTTAAAAATTATAGGTCAATATTAAGGTCCGATACCGTGCCGTAGTTAACATTGAAAAATGTCTTTGAATTTTTAAAGCATTTTAGAACGCTTACTTCCTCATTTTAAGCTTCTCAGAACACTTTATTTCGCATAGGCATACATAGTAAACTTTAGGGTCACGCTGTGTACCCCCTAATTGACCTATAATTATTTCCTGTGGTAGGATACACTATAACCCTGTAATATAATACGTGGTCCAATTTAAAAATTATAGGTCAATATTAAGGTCCGATACCGTGCCGTTAGTTAACATAGAAAAGTGTCTTCGAATTTCCTTGTTTTAATGCGCTATTTAAAATATACATAGTGTACCCCCTAATTGACCTATAATTATTTCCTGTGGTAGGGTACACTATTACCCTGTAATATAATACGTGGTCCAATTTAAAAATTATAGGTCAATATTAAGGTCCGATACCGTGCCGTTAGTTAACATTGAAAAATGTCTTTGAATTTTTAAAGCATTTTAGAACGCTTATTTCTTCATTTTAAGCTTCTCAGAACACTTTATTTCGCATAGGCATACATAGTAAACTTTAGGGTCACGCTGTGTACCCCTAATTGACCTATAATTATTTTCTGTGGTAGGGTACACTATCACCCTGTAATATAATACGTTTTCCAATTTAAAAATTTTAGGTCAATATTAAGGTCCGATACCCTACCGTTAGTTAACATAGAAAAGAGTCTTCGAATTTCCTTGTTTTAATGCACTATTTAAAATATACATAGTGTACCCCCTAATTGACCTATAATTATTTCCTGTTGTAGGGTACACTATTACCCTGTAATATAATACCTGGGTCCAATTTAAATATTATGGTTCCATATTAAGGTCTGATATCGCGCCTTGCGTTAGTTAACCATTGAAAGATGTCTTTGAATTTTTAAAGCATTTTAGAACGCTTATTTCTTCATTTTAAGCTTCTCAGAACACTTTATTTCGCATAGGCATACATAGTAAACTTTAGGGTCCCGCTGTGTACCCCCTAATTGACCTATAATTATTTTCAGTTTTAGGGTACACTATCACCCTGTAATATAATACGTGGAGCAATTTAAAAATTATAGGTCAATATTAAGGTCCGATACCGTGCCGTTAGTTAACATAGAAAAGTGTCTTCGTATTTCCCTGTTTTAATGCACTATTTAAAATATACATAGTGTACCCCCTAATTGACCTATAATTATTTCCTGTGGTAGGGTACACTATTACCCTGTAATACAATACCTAGTCCAATTTAAATATTATGGGTCAATATTAAGGTCTGAAATTGCGCCTTGCGTTAGTTAACCATTGAAAGATGTCTTTGAATTTTTAAAGCATTTTAGAACGCTTATTTCTTCATTTTAAGCTTCTCAGAACACTTTATTTCGCTTAGGCATACATAGTAAACTTTAGGGTCCCGCTGTGTACCCCCTAATTGACCTATAATTATTTTCTGTGGTAGGGTACACTATCACCCTGTAATATAATACGCATTCCAATTTAAAAATTTTAGGTCAATATTAAGGTCCGATACCGTGCCGTTAGTTAACATAGAAAAGAGTCTTCGAATTTCCTTGTTTTAATGTACTATTTAAAATACACATAGTGTACCCCCTTATTGACGTATATTTAATTCCTGTGGTAGGGTACACTATTACCCTGTAATATAATTCCTGGTCCAATTTAAATATTATGGTTCCATATTAAGGTCTGATATCGCGCCTTGCGTTAGTTAACCATTGAAAGATGTCTTTGAATTTTTAAAGCATTTTAGAACGCTAATTTCTTCATTTTAAGCTTCTCAGAACACTCTATTTCGCATAGGCATACATAGTAAACTTTAGGGTCACGCTGTGTACCCCCTAATTGACCTATAATTATTTCCTGTCTTAGGGTACACTATTACCCTGTAATATAATACGAGGTCCAATTTAAAAAGTATAGGTCAATATTAAGGTCCGATACCGTGCCGTTAGTTAACATAGAAAAGAGTCTTCGTATTTCCTTGTTTTAATGCACTATTTAAAATATACATAGTGTACCCCCTAATTGACCTATAATTATTTCTTGTGGTAGGGTACACTATTACCCTATAATATAATACGTGGTCCAATTTAAGAATTATAGGTCAATATTAAGGTCCGACACCGTGCCGTTAGTTAACATAGAAAAGTGTCTTTGAATTTTTAAAGCATTTTAGAACGCTTATTTCCTCATTTTAAGCTTCTCAGAACAGTTTATTTCGCATAGGCATACATAGTAAACTTTAGGGTCACACTGTGTATCCCCTAATTGACCTATAAATATTTCCTGTGGTAGGGTACACTATTACCCTGTAATATATTACGTGGTCAAATTTAAAAATTAAAGGTCAATATTAAGGTCCGATACCGTTCCGTTAGTTAACATAGAAAAGAGTCTTCGTAGTTCCTTGTTTTAATGCACTATTTAAAATATACATAGTGTACCCCCTAATTGACCTATAATTATTTCCTGTGGTAGGGTACACTATTACCCTGTAATATAATACCTGGTCCAATTTAAATATTATGGGTCAATATTAAGGTGTGATATTGCGCCTAGCGTTAGTTAACCATTGAAAGATGTCTTTGAATTTTTAAAGCATTTTAGAACGCTTATTTCTTCATTTTAAGCTTCTCAGAACACTCTATTTCGCATAGGCATACATAGTAAACTTTAGGGTCACGCTGTGTACCCCCTAATTGACCTATAATTATTTCCTGTGGTAGGGTACACTATTACCCTATAATATAATACGTGGTCCAATTTAAAATTATAGGTCAATATTAAGGTCCGATACCGTGCCGTTAGTTAACATAGAAAAGTGTCTTTGAATTTTTAAAGCATTTTAGAACGCTTATTTCCTCATTTTAAGCTTCTCAGAACAGTTTATTTCGCATAGGCATACATAGTAAACTTTAGGGTCACACTGTGTATCCCCTAATTGACCTATAATTATTTCCTGTGATAGGGTACACTATTACCCTGTAATATAATACGTGGTCAAATTTAAAAATTATAGGTCAATATTAAGGTCCGATACCGTTCCGTTAGTTAACATAGGAAAGTGTCTTCGTATTTCCTTGTTTTAAATGCACTATTTAAAATATACATAGTGTACCCCCTAATTGACCTATAATTATTTCCTGCGGAAGGGTACACTATTACCCTGTAATATAATACGTGGTCCAATTAAAAATTATAGGTCAATATTAAGGTCCGATACCGTGCCGTTAGTTAACATAGAAAAGTGTCTTCGAATTTCCTTGTTTTAATGCGCTATTTAAAATATACATAGTGTACCCCCTAATTGACCTATAATTATTTCCTGTGGTAGGGTACACTATTACCCTGTAATATAATACGTGGTCCAATTTAAAAATTATAGGTCAATATTAAGGTCCGATACCGTGCCGTTAGTTAACATTGAAAATGTCTTTGAATTTTTAAAGCATTTTAGAACGCTTATTTCTTCATTTTAAGCTTCTCAGAACACTCTATTTCGCATAGGCATGCATAGTAAAATTTAGGGTCACGCTGTGTACCCCCTAAATTATCTATAATTATTTCCTGTGGTAGGATACACTATAACCCTGTTATATAATACGTGGTCCAATTTAAAAATTATAGGTCAATATTAAGGTCCGATACCGTGTCGTTAGTTAACATAGAAAAGTGTCTTTGAATTTTTTAAAGCATTTTAGAACGCTTATTTCCTCATTTTAAGCTTCTCAGAACAGTTTATTTCTCATAGGCATACATAGTAAACTTTATGGTCACACTGTGTATCCCCTAATTGAACTATAATTATTTCCTGTGGTAGGGTACACTATTACACTGTAATATAATACGTGGTCCAATTTAAAAATTATAGGTCAATATTAATTTCCGATACCGTGCCGTTAGTTTTAACATAGAAAAGAGTCTTCGAATTTCCTTGTTTTAATGTACTATTTAAAATATACATAGTGTACCCCCTAATTGACCTATATTTAATTCCTGTGGTAGGGTACACTATTACCCTGTAATATAATACCTGGTCCAATTTAAATATTATGGGTCAATATTAAGGTCTGATATTGCGCCTTGCGCTAGTTAACCATTGAAAGATGTCTTTGAATTTTTAAAGCATTTTAGAACGCTTATTTCTTCATTTTAAGCTTCTCAGAACACTCTATTTCGCATAGGCATACATAGTAAAATTTAGGGTCACGCTGTGTACCCCCTAAATGACCTATAATTATTTCCTGTGGTAGGGTACACTATTACCCTGTAATATAATACGTGGTCCAATTTAAAAATTATAGGTCAATATTAAGGTCCGATACCGTGCCGTTAGTTAACCATTGAAAGATGTCTTTGAATTTTTAAAGCATTTTAGAACGCTTATTTCTTCATTTTGAACTTCTCGGAACACTCTATTTCGCATAGGCATACATAGTAAACTTTAGGGTCACGCTGTGTACCCCCTAATTGACCTATAATTATTTCCTGTGGTAGGGTACACTATTACCCTATAATATAATACGTGGTCCAATTTAAAAATTATAGGTCAATATTAAGGTCCGATACCGTGCCGTTAGTTAACATAGAAAAGAGTCTTCGAATTTCCTTGTTTTAATGTACTATTTAAAATACACATAGTGTACCCCCTAATTGACCTATATTTAATTCCTGTGGTAGGGTACACTATTACCCTGTAATATAATCCTGGTCCAATTTAAATATTATGGTTCCATATTAAGGTCTGATATCGCGCCTTGCGTTAGTTAACCATTGAAAGATGTCTTTGAATTTTTAAAGCATTTTAGAACGCTAATTTCTTCATTTTAAGCTTCTCAGAACACTCTATTTCGCATAGGCATACATAGTAAACTTTAGGGTCACGCTGTGTACCCCCTAATTGACCTATAATTATTTCCTGTCTTAGGGTACACTATTACCCTGTAATATAATACGAGGTCCAATTTAAAAAGTATAGGTCAATATTAAGGTCCGATACCGTGCCGTTAGTTAACATAGAAAAGAGTCTTCGTATTTCCTTGTTTTAATGCACTATTTAAAATATACATAGTGTACCCCCTAATTGACCTATAATTATTTCTTGTGGTAGGGTACACTATTTCCCTGTAATATAATACCTGGTTCAATTTAAATATTATAGGTCAATATTAAGGTCTGATATTGCGCCTAGCGTTAGTTAACCATTGAAAGATGTCTTTGAATTTTTAAAGCATTTTAGAACGCTTATTTCTTCATTTTAAGCTTCTCAGAACACTCTATTTCGCATAGGCATACATAGTAAACTTTAGGGTCACGCTGTGTACCCCCTAATTGACCTATAATTATTTCCTGTGGTAGGGTACACTATTACCCTATAATATAATACGTGGTCCAATTAAGAATTATAGGTCAATATTAAGGTCCGACACCGTGCCGTTAGTTAACATAGAAAAGTGTCTTTGAATTTTTAAAGCATTTTAGAACGCTTATTTCCTCATTTTAAGCTTCTCAGAACAGTTTATTTCGCATAGGCATACATAGTAAACTTTAGGGTCACACTGTGTATCCCCTAATTGACCTATAATTATTTCCTGTGGTAGGGTACACTATTACCCTGTAATATATTACGTGGTCAAATTTAAAAATTAAAGGTCAATATTAAGGTCCGATACCGTTCCGTTAGTTAACATAGAAAATAGTCTTCGTAGTTCCTTGTTTTAATGCACTATTTAAAATATACATAGTGTACCCCCTAATTGACCTATAATTATTTCCTGTGGTAGGGTACACTATTACCCTGTAATATAATACCTGGTCCAATTTAAATATTATGGGTCAATATTAAGGTGTGATATTGCGCCTAGCGTTAGTTAACCATTGAAAGATGTCTTTGAATTTTTAAAGCATTTTAGAACGCTTATTTCCTCATTTTAAGCTTCTCAGAACAGTTTATTTCGCATAGGCATACATAGTAAACTTTAGGGTCACACTGTGTATCCCCTAATTGACCTATAATTATTTCCTGTGATAGGGTACACTATTACCCTGTAATATAATACGTGGTCAAATTTAAAAATTATAGGTCAATATTAAGGTCCGATACCGTTCCGTTAGTTAACATAGGAAAGTGTCTTCGTATTTCCTTGTTTTAATGCACTATTTAAAATATACATAGTGTACCCCCTAATTGACCTATAATTATTTCCTGCGGAAGGGTACACTATTACCCTGTAATATAATACGTGGTCCAATTTAAAAATTATAGGTCAATATTAAGGTCCGATACCGTGCCGTTAGTTAACATAGAAAAGTGTCTTCGAATTTCCTTGTTTTAATGCGCTATTTAAAATATACATAGTGTACCCCCTAATTGACCTATAATTATTTCCTGTGGTAGGGTACACTATTACCCTGTAATATAATACGTGGTCCAATTTAAAAATTATAGGTCAATATTAAGGTCCGATACCGTGCCGTTAGTTAACATTGAAAAATGTCTTTGAATTTTTAAAGCATTTTAGAACGCTTATTTCTTCATTTTAAGCTTCTCAGAACACTCTATTTCGCATAGGCATGCATAGTAAAATTTAGGGTCACGCTGTGTACCCCCTAAATTATCTATAATTATTTCCTGTGGTAGGATACACTATAACCCTGTAATATAATACGTGGTCCAATTTAAAAATTATAGGTCAATATTAAGGTCCGATACCGTGTCGTTAGTTAACATAGAAAAGTGTCTTTGAATTTTTAAAGCATTTTAGAACGCTTATTTCCTCATTTTAAGCTTCTCAGAACAGTTTATTTCTCATAGGCATACATAGTAAACTTTAGGGTCACACTGTGTATCCCCTAATTGAACTATAATTATTTCCTGTGGTAGGGTACACTATTACACTGTAATATAATACGTGGTCCAATTTAAAAATTATAGGTCAATATTAATTTCCGATACCGTGCCGTTAGTTAACATAGAAAAGAGTCTTCGAATTTCCTTGTTTTAATGTACTATTTAAAATATACATAGTGTACACCCTAATTGACCTATATTTAATTCCTGTGGTAGGGTACACTATTACCCTGTAATATAATACCTGGTCCAATTTAAATATTATGGGTCAATATTAAGGTCTGATATTGCGCCTTGCGCTAGTTAACCATTGAAAGATGTCTTTGAATTTTTAAAGCATTTTAGAACGCTTATTTCTTCATTTTAAGCTTCTCAGAACACTCTATTTCGCATAGGCATACATAGTAAAATTTAGGGTCACGCTGTGTACCCCCTAAATGACCTATAATTATTTCCTGTGGTAGGGTACACTATTACCCTGTAATATAATACGTGGTCCAATTTAAAAATTATAGGTCAATATTAAGGTCCGATACCGTGCCGTTAGTTAACCATTGAAAGATGTCTTTGAATTTTTAAAGCATTTTAGAACGCTTATTTCTTCATTTTGAACTTCTCGGAACACTCTATTTCGCATAGGCATACATAGTAAACTTTAGGGTCACGCTGTGTACCCCCTAATTGACCTATAATTATTTCCTGTGGTAGGGTACACTATTACCCTATAATATAATACGTGGTCCAATTTAAAAATTATAGGTCAATATTAAGGTCCGATACCGTGCCGTTAGTTAACATAGAAAAGAGTCTTCGAATTTCCTTGTTTTAATGTACTATTTAAAATACACATAGTGTACCCCCTAATTGACCTATATTTAATTCCTGTGGTAGGGTACACTATTACCCTGTAATATAATTCCTGGTCCAATTTAAATATTATGGTTCCATATTAAGGTCTGATATCGCGCCTTGCGTTAGTTAACCATTGAAAGATGTCTTTGAATTTTTAAAGCATTTTAGAACGCTAATTTCTTCATTTTAAGCTTCTCAGAACACTCTATTTCGCATAGGCATACATAGTAAACTTTAGGGTCACGCTGTGTACCCCCTAATTGACCTATAATTATTTCCTGTCTTAGGGTACACTATTACCCTGTAATATAATACGAGGTCCAATTTAAAAAGTATAGGTCAATATTAAGGTCCGATACCGTGCCGTTAGTTAACATAGAAAAGAGTCTTCGTATTTCCTTGTTTTAATGCACTATTTAAAATATACATAGTGTACCCCCTAATTGACCTATAATTATTTCTTGTGGTAGGGTACTCTATTACCCTGTAATATAATACCTGGTTCAATTTAAATATTATAGGTCAATATTAAGGTCTGATATTGCGCCTAGCGTTAGTTAACCATTGAAAGATGTCTTTGAATTTTTAAAGCATTTTAGAACGCTTATTTCTTCATTTTAAGCTTCTCAGAACACTCTATTTCGCATAGGCATACATAGTAAACTTTAGGGTCACGCTGTGTACCCCCTAATTGACCTATAATTATTTCCTGTGGTAGGGTACACTATTACCCTATAATATAATACGTGGTCCAATTTAAGAATTATAGGTCAATATTAAGGTCCGACACCGTGCCGTTAGTTAACATAGAAAAGTGTCTTTGAATTTTTAAAGCATTTTAGAACGCTTATTTCCTCATTTTAAGCTTCTCAGAACAGTTTATTTCGCATAGGCATACATAGTAAACTTTAGGGTCACACTGTGTATCCCCTAATTGACCTATAATTATTTCCTGTGATAGGGTACACTATTACCCTGTAATATAATACGTGGTCAAATTTAAAAATTATAGGTCAATATTAAGGTCTGATACCGTTCCGTTAGTTAACATAGGAAAGTGTCTTCGTATTTCCTTGTTTTAATGCACTATTTAAAATATACATAGTGTACCCCCTAATTGACCTATAATTATTTCCTGCGGAAGGGTACACTATTACCCTGTAATATAATACGTGGTCCAATTTAAAAATTATAGGTCAATATTAAGGTCCGATACCGTGCCGTTAGTTAACATAGAAAAGTGTCTTCGAATTTCCTTGTTTTAATGCGCTATTTAAAATATACATAGTGTACCCCCTAATTGACCTATAATTATTTCCTGTGGTAGGGTACACTATTACCCTGTAATATAATACGTGGTCCAATTTAAAAATTATAGGTCAATATTAAGGTCCGATACCGTGCCGTTAGTTAACATTGAAAAATGTCTTTGAATTTTTAAAGCATTTTAGAACGCTTATTTCTTCATTTTAAGCTTCTCAGAACACTCTATTTCGCATAGGCATGCATAGTAAAATTTAGGGTCACGCTGTGTACCCCCTAAATGATCTATAATTATTTCCTGTGGTAGGATACACTATAACCCTGTAATATAATACGTGGTCCAATTTAAAAATTATAGGTCAATATTAAGGTCCGATACCGTGTCGTTAGTTAACATAGAAAAGTGTCTTTGAATTTTTAAAGCATTTTAGAACGCTTATTTCCTCATTTTAAGCTTCTCAGAACAGTTTATTTCTCATAGGCATACATAGTAAACTTTAGGGTCACACTGTGTATCCCCTAATTGAACTATAATTATTTCCTGTGGTAGGGTACACTATTACACTGTAATATAATACGTGGTCCAATTTAAAAATTATAGGTCAATATTAATTTCCGATACCGTGCCGTTAGTTAACATAGAAAAGAGTCTTCGAATTTCCTTGTTTTAATGTACTATTTAAAATATACATAGTGTACCCCCTAATTGACCTATATTAAATTCCTGTGGTAGGGTACACTATTACCCTGTAATATAATACCTGGTCCAATTTAAATATTATGGGTCAATATTAAGGTCTGATATTGCGCCTTGCGCTAGTTAACCATTGAAAGATGTCTTTGAATTTTTAAAGCATTTTAGAACGCTTATTTCTTCATTTTAAGCTTCTCAGAACACTCTATTTCGCATAGGCATACATAGTAAAATTTAGGGTCACGCTGTGTACCCCCTAAATGACCTATAATTATTTCCTGTGGTAGGGTACACTATTACCCTGTAATATAATACGTGGTCCAATTTAAAAATTATAGGTCAATATTAAGGTCCGATACCGTGCCGTTAGTTAACCATTGAAAGATGTCTTTGAATTTTTAAAGCATTTTAGAACGCTTATTTCTTCATTTTGAACTTCTCGGAACACTCTATTTCGCATAGGCATACATAGTAAACTTTAGGGTCACGCTGTGTACCCCCTGATTGACCTATAATTATTTCCTGTGGTAGGGTACACTATTACCCTATAATATAATACGTGGTCCAATTTAAAAATTATAGGTCAATATTAAGGTCCGATACCGTGCCGTTAGTTAACATAGAAAAGAGTCTTCGAATTTCCTTGTTTTAATGTACTATTTAAAATACACATAGTGTACCCCCTAATTGACCTATATTTAATTCCTGTGGTAGGGTACACTATTACCCTGTAATATAATTCCTGGTCCAATTTAAATATTATGGTTCCATATTAAGGTCTGATATCGCGCCTTGCGTTAGTTAACCATTGAAAGATGTCTTTGAATTTTTAAAGCATTTTAGAACGCTAATTTCTTCATTTTAAGCTTCTCAGAACACTCTATTTCGCATAGGCATACATAGTAAACTTTAGGGTCACGCTGTGTACCCCCTAATTGACCTATAATTATTTCCTGTCTTAGGGTACACTATTACCCTGTAATATAATACGAGGTCCAATTTAAAAAGTATAGGTCAATATTAAGGTCCGATACCGTGCCGTTAGTTAACATAGAAAAGAGTCTTCGTATTTCCTTGTTTTAATGCACTATTTAAAATATACATAGTGTACCCCCTAATTGACCTATAATTATTTCTTGTGGTAGGGTACACTATTACCCTGTAATATAATACCTGGTTCAATTTAAATATTATAGGTCAATATTAAGGTCTGATATTGCGCCTAGCGTTAGTTAACCATTGAAAGATGTCTTTGAATTTTTAAAGCATTTTAGAACGCTTATTTCTTCATTTTAAGCTTCTCAGAACACTCTATTTCGCATAGGCATACATAGTAAACTTTAGGGTCACGCTGTGTACCCCCTAATTGACCTATAATTATTTCCTGTGGTAGGGTACACTATTACCCTATAATATAATACGTGGTCCAATTTAAGAATTATAGGTCAATATTAAGGTCCGACACCGTGCCGTTAGTTAACATAGAAAAGTGTCTTTGAATTTTTAAAGCATTTTAGAACGCTTATTTCCTCATTTTAAGCTTCTCAGAACAGTTTATTTCGCATAGGCATACATAGTAAACTTTAGGGTCACACTGTGTATCCCCTAATTGACCTATAATTATTTCCTGTGGTAGGGTACACTATTACCCTGTAATATATTACGTGGTCAAATTTAAAAATTAAAGGTCAATATTAAGGTCCGATACCGTTCCGTTAGTTAACATAGAAAAGAGTCTTCGTCGTTCCTTGTTTTAATGCACTATTTAAAATATACATAGTGTACCCCCTAATTGACCTATAATTATTTCCTGTGGTAGGGTACACTATTACCCTGTAATATAATACGTGGTCCAATTTAAAAATTATAGGTCAATATTAAGGTCCGATACCGTGCCGTTAGTTAACATTGAAAAATGTCTTTGAATTTTTAAAGCATTTTAGAACGCTTATTTCTTCATTTTAAGCTTCTCAGAACACTCTATTTCGCATAGGCATGCATAGTAAAATTTAGGGTCACGCTGTGTACCCCCTAAATGATCTATAATTATTTCCTGTGGTAGGATACACTATAACCCTGTAATATAATACGTGGTCCAATTTAAAAATTATAGGTCAATATTAAGGTCCGATACCGTGTCGTTAGTTAACATAGAAAAGTGTCTTTGAATTTTTAAAGCATTTTAGAACGCTTATTTCCTCATTTTAAGCTTCTCAGAACAGTTTATTTCTCATAGGCATACATAGTAAACTTTAGGGTCACACTGTGTATCCCCTAATTGAACTATAATTATTTCCTGTGGTAGGGTACACTATTACACTGTAATATAATACGTGGTCCAATTTAAAAATTATAGGTCAATATTAATTTCCGATACCGTGCCGTTAGTTAACATAGAAAAGAGTCTTCGAATTTCCTTGTTTTAATGTACTATTTAAAATATACATAGTGTACCCCCTAATTGACCTATATTTAATTCCTGTGGTAGGTTACACTATTACCCTGTAATATAATACCTGGTCCAATTTAAATATTATGGGTCAATATTAAGGTCTGATATTGCGCCTTGCGCTAGTTAACCATTGAAAGATGTCTTTGAATTTTTAAAGCATTTTAGAACGCTTATTTCTTCATTTTAAGCTTCTCAGAACACTCTATTTCGCATAGGCATACATAGTAAAATTTAGGGTCACGCTGTGTACCCCCTAAATGACCTATAATTATTTCCTGTGGTAGGGTACACTATTACCCTGTAATATAATACGTGGTCCAATTTAAAAATTATAGGTCAATATTAAGGTCCGATACCGTGCCGTTAGTTAACATTGAAAAATGTCTTTGAATTTTTAAAGCATTTTAGAACGCTTACTTCCTCATTTTAAGCTTCTCAGAACACTTTATTTCGCATAGGCATACATAGTAAACTTTAGGGTCACGCTGTGTACCCCCTAATTGACCTATAATTATTTCCTGTGGTAGGATACACTATAACCCTGTAATATAATACGTGGTCCAATTTAAAAATTATAGGTCAATATTAAGTTCCGATACCGTGCCGTTAGTTAACATAGAAAAGTGTCTTCGAATTTCCTTGTTTTAATGCGCTATTTAAAATATACATAGTGTACCCCCTAATTGACCTATAATTATTTCCTGAGGTAGGGTACACTATTACCCTGTAATATAATACGTGGTCCAATTTAAAAATTATAGGTCAATATTAAGGTCCGATACCGTGCCGTTAGTTAACATTGAAAAATGTCTTTGAATATTTAAAGCATTTTAGAACGCTTATTTCTTCATTTTAAGCTTCTCAGAACACTTTATTTCGCTTAGGCATACATAGTAAACTTTAGGGTCCCGCTGTGTACCCCCTAATTGACCTATAAGTATTTTCTGTGGTAGGGTACACTATCACCCTGTAATATAATACGTATTCCAATTTAAAAATTTTAGGTCAATATTAAGGTCCGATACCGTGCCGTTAGTTAACATAGAAAAGAGTCTTCGAATTTCCTTGTTTTAATGTACTATTTAAAATACACATAGTGTACCCCCTAATTGACCTATATTTAATTCCTGTGGTAGGGTACACTATTACCCTGTAATATAATTCCTGGTCCAATTTAAATATTATGGTTCCATATTAAGGTCTGATATCGCGCCTTGCGTTAGTTAACCATTGAAAGATGTCTTTGAATTTTTAAAGCATTTTAGAACGCTAATTTCTTCATTTTAAGCTTCTCAGAACACTCTATTTCGCATAGGCATACATAGTAAACTTTAGGGTCACGCTGTGTACCCCCTAATTGACCTATAATTATTTCCTGTCTTAGGGTACACTATTACCCTATAATATAATACGTGGTCCAATTTAAAAATTATAGGTCAATATTAAGGTCCGACACAGTGCCGTTAGTTAACATAGAAAAGTGTCTTTGAATTTTTAAAGCATTTTAGAACGCTTATTTCCTCATTTTAAGCTTCTCAGAACAGTTTATTTCGCATAGGCATACATAGTAAACTTTAGGGTCACACTGTGTATCCCCTAATTGACCTATAATTATTTCCTGTGGTAGGGTACACTATTACCCTGTAATATATTACGTGGTCAAATTTAAAAATTATAGGTCAATATTAAGGTCCGATACCGTTCCGTTAGTTAACATAGGAAAGTGTCTTCGCATTTCCTTGATTTAATGCACTATTTAAAATATACATAGTGTACCCCCTAATTGACCTATAATTATTTCCTGCGGTAGGGTACACTATTACCCTGTAATATAATACCTGATCCAACTTAAATATTATGGGTCAATATTAAGGTCTGATATTGCGCCTTGCGCTAGTTAACCATTGAAAGATGTCTTTGAATTTTTAAAGCATTTTAGAACGCTTATTTCTTCATTTTAAGCTTCTCAGAACACTCTATTTCGCATAGGCATACATAGTAAACTTTAGGGTCACGCTGTGTACCCCCTAATTGACCTATAATTATTTCCTGTGGTAGGGTACACTATTACTCTATAATATAATACGTGGTCCAATTTAAAAATTATAGGTCAATATTAAGGTCCGATACCGTGACGTTAGTTAACATAGAAAAGTGTCTTTGAATTTTTAAAGCATTTTAGAACGCTTATTTCCTCATTTTAAGCTTCTCAGAACAGTTTATTTCGCATAGGCATACATAGTAAACTTTAGGGTCACACTGTGTATCCCCTAATTGACCTATAATTATTTCCTGTGATAGGGTACACTATTACCCTGTAATATAATACGTGGTCAAATTTAAAAATTATAGGTCAATATTAAGGTCCGATACCGTTCCGTTAGTTAACATAGGAAAGTGTCTTCGTATTTCCTTGTTTTAATGCACTATTTAAAATATACATAGTGTACCCCCTAATTGACCTATAATTATTTCCTGCGGAAGGGTACACTATTACCCTGTAATATAATACGTGGTCCAATTTAAAAATTATAGGTCAATATTAAGGTCCGATACCGTGCCGTCAGTTAACATAGAAAAGTGTCTTCGAATTTCCTTGTTTTAATGCGCTATTTAAAATATACATAGTGTACCCCCTAATTGACCTATAATTATTTCCTGTGGTAGGGTACACTATTACCCTGTAATATAATACGTGGTCCAATTTAAAAATTATAGGTCAATATTAAGGGCCGATACCGTGCCGTTAGTTAACATTGAAAAATGTCTTTGAATTTTTAAAGCATTTTAGAACGCTTATTTCTTCATTTTAAGCTTCTCAGAACACTCTATTTCGCATAGGCATGCATAGTAAAATTTAGGGTCACGCTGTGTACCCCCTAAATGATCTATAATTATTTCCTGTGGTAGGATACACTATAACCCTGTAATATAATACGTCGTACAATTTGAAAATTATAGGTCAATATTAAGGTCCGATACCGTGCCGTTAGATAACATAGAAAAGTGTCTTTGAATTTTTAAAGCATTTTAGAACGCTTATTTCTTCATTTTAAGCTTCTCAGAACAGTTTATTTCGCATAGGCATACATAGTAAACTTTAGGGTCACACTGTGTATCCCCTAATTGAACTATAATTATTTCCTGTGGTAGGGTACACTATTACACTGTAATATAATACGTGGTCCAATTTAAAAATTATAGGTCAATATTAAGGTCTGATACCGTGCCGTTAGTTAACATAGGAAAGTGTCTTCGTATTTCCTTGTTTTAATGCACTATTTAAAATATACATATTGTACCCCCTAATTGACCTATAATTATTTCCTGCGGTAGGGTACACTATTACCCTGTAATATAATACCTGGTCCAATTTAAATATTATGGGTCAATATTAAGGTCTGATATTGCGCCTTGCGCTAGTTAACCATTGAAAGATGTCTTTGAATTTTTAAAGCATTTTAGAATGCTTATTTCTTCATTTTAAGCTTTTTAGAACACTCTATTTCGCATAGGCATACACAGTAAAATTTAGGGTCACGCTGTGTACCCCCTAAATGATCTATAATTATTTCCTGTGGTAGGGAACACTATTACCCTGTAATATAATACGTGGTCCAATTTAAAAATTATAGGTCAATATTAAGGTCCGATACCGTGCCGCTAGTTAACATTGAAAAATGTCTTTGAATTTTTAAAGCATTTTAGAACGTTTATTTCCTCATTTTAAGCTTCTCAGAACACTTTATTTTGCATAGGCATACATAGTAAACTTTAGGGTCACGCTGTGTACCCCCTAATTGACCTATAATTATTTCCTGTTGTAGGATACACTATAACCCTGTAATATAATACGTGGTCCAATTTAAAAATTATAAGTCAATATTAAGGACCGATACCGTGCCGTTAGTTAACATAGAAAAGTGTCTTCGAATTCCCTTGTATTAATGCACTATTTAAAATATACATAGTGTACCCCCTAATTGACCTATAATTATTTCCTGTGGTAGGGTACACTATTACCCTGTAATATAATACGTGGTCCAATTTAAAATTATAGGTCAATATTAAGGTCCGATACCGTGCCATTAGTTAACATTGAAAAATGTCTTTGAATTTTTAAAGCATTTTAGAACGCTTATTTCTTCATTTAAGCTTCTCAGAACACTCTATTTCGCATAGGCATGCATAGTAAAATTTAGGGTCACGCTGTGTACCCCCTAAATGATCTATAATTATTTCCTGTGGTAGGATACACTATAACCCTGTAATATAATACGTGGTCCAATTTAAAAATTATAGGTCAATATTAAGGTCCGATACCGTGCCGTTAGTTAACATAGAAAAGTGTCTTCGAATTTCCTTGTTTTAATGCACTATTTAAAATATACATAGTGTACCCCCTAAATGACCTATAATTATTTCCTGTGGTAGGGTACACTATTACCCTGTAATATAATACCTGGTCCAATTTAAAATATTATGGGTCAATATTAAGGTCTGATATTGCGCCTAGCGTTAGTTAACCATTGAAAGATGTCTTTGAATTTTTAAAGCATTTTAGAACGCTTATTTCTTCATTTTAAGCTTCTCAGAACACTCTATTTCGCATAGGCATACATAGTAAACTTTAGGGTCACGCTGTGTACCCCCTAATTGACCTATAATTATTTCCTGTGGTAGGGTACACTATTACCCTATAATATAATACGTGGTCCAATTTAAAATTAAAGGTCAATATTAAGGTCCGATACCGTGCCGTTAGTTAACATAGAAAAGTGTCTTTGAATTTTTAAAGCATTTTAGAACGTTTATTTCCTCATTTTAAGCTTCTCAGAAAACTTTATTTCGCATAGGCATACATAGTAAACTTTAGGGTCACACTGTGTATCCCCTAATTGACCTATAATTATTTCCTGTGGTAGGGTACACTATTACCCTGTAATATAATACGTGGTCCAATTTAAAAATTATAGGTCAATATTAAGGTCCGATACCGTGCCGTTAGTTAACATTGAAAAATGTCTTTGAATTTTTAAAGCATTTTAGAACGCTTATTTCCTCATTCTAAGCTTCTCAGAACACTTTATTTCGCATAGGCATACACAGTAAACTTTAGGGTCACGCTGTGTACCCCCTAATTGACCTATAATTATTTCCTGTGGTAGGGTACACTATAACCCTGTAATATAATACGTGGTCCAATTTAAAAATTATAGGTCAATATTAAGGTCCGATACCGTGCCGTTAGTTAACATTGAAAAATGTCATTGAATTTTTAAAGCATTTTAGAACGCTTATTTCCTCATTTTAAGCTTCTCAGAACACTTTATTTCGCATAGGCATACATAATAAACTTTAGGGTCACGCTGTGTACCCCCTAATTGACCTATAATTATTTCCTTTGGTAGGGTACACTATTACCCTGTAATATAATACGTGGTCCAATTTAAAAATTATAGGTCAATATTAAGGTCCGATACCGTGCCGTTAGTTAACATAGAAAAATGTCTTTGAATTTTAAAGCATTTTAGAACGCTTATTTCCTCATTTTAAGCTTCTCAGAACACTTTATTTCGCATAGGCATACATAGTAAACTTTAGGGTCACTCTGTGTACCCCCTAATTGACCTATAATTATTTCCTGTGGTAGGGTACACTATTACCCTGTAATATAATACGTGGCCCAATTTAAAAATTATAGGTCAATATTAAGGTCCGATACCGTGAAGTTAGTTAACATAGAAAAATGTCTTTGAATTTTTAAAGCATTTTAGAACGCTTATTTCCTCATTTTAAGCTTCTCAGAACACTTTATTTCGCATAGGCATACATAGTAAACTTTAGGGTCACGCTGTGTACCCCCTAATTGACCTATAATTATTTCCTTTGGTAGGGTACACTATTACCCTGTAATATAATACGTGGTCCAATTTAAAAATTATAGGTCAATATTAAGTTCCGATACCGTGCCGTTAGTTAACATTGAAAAATGTCTTCGTATTTCCTTGTTTTAATGCACTATTTAAAATATACATAGTGTACCCCCTAATTGACCTATAATTATTTCCTGTGGTAGGGTACACTATTACCCTGTAATACAATACCTGGTTTAATTTAAATATTATGGGTCAATATTAAGGTTTGATATTGCGCCTTGCGTTAGTTAACCATTGAAAGATGTCTTTGAATTTTTAAAGCATTTTAGAACGCTTATTTCTTCATTTTAAGCTTCTCAGAACACTCTATTTCGCATAGGCATACATAGTAAAATTTAGGGTCACGCTGTGTACCCCCTAAATGACCTATAATTATTTCCTGTGGTAGGGTACACTATTACCCTGTAATATAATACGTGGTCCAATTTAAAAATTATAGGTCAATATTAAAATCCGATACCGTGCCGTTAGTTAACATTGAAAAATGTCTTCGTATTTCCTTGTTTTAATGCACTATTTAAAATATACATAGTGTACCCCCTAATTGACCTATAATTATTTCCTGTGGTAGGGTACACTATTACCCTGTAATGCAATACCTGGTTCAATTTAAATATTATGGGTAAATATTAAGGTTTGATATTGCGCCTTGCGTTAGTTAACCATTGAAAGATGTCTTTGAATTTTTAAAGCATTTTAGAACGCTTATTTCCTCATTTTAAGCTTCTCAGAACACTTTATTTCGCATAGGCATACATAGTAACTTTAGGGTCACGCTGTGTACCCCCTAATTGACTTATAATTATTTCCTTTGGTAGGGTACACTATTAGCCTGTAATATAATACCTGGTCCAATTTAAATTTTATGGGTCAATATTAAGGTCTGATATTGCGCCTTGCGTTAGTTAACCATTCAAAGATGTCTTTGAATTTTTAAAGCATTTTAGAACGCTTATTTCCTCATTTTAAGCTTCTCAGAACACTTTATTTCGCATAGGCATACATAGTAACTTTAGGGTCACGCTGTGTACCCCCTAATTGACCTATAATTATTTCCTTTGGTAGGGTACACTATTACCCTGTAATATAATACCTGGTCCAATTTTAATTTTATGGGTCAATATTAAGGTCTGATATTGCGCCTTGCGTTAGTTAACCATTGAAAGATGTCTTTGAATTTTTAAAGCATTTTAGAACGCTTATTTCCTCATTTTAAGCTTCTCAGAACACTTTATTTCGCTTAGGCATACATAGTAAACTTTAGGGTCACTCTGTGTACCCCCTAATTGACCTATAATTATTTCCTGTGGTAGGGTACACTATAACCCTGTAATATAATACGTGGTCCAATTAAAAATTATAGGTCAATATTAAGGTCCGATACCGTGCCGTTAGTTAACATAGAAAAGTGTCTTCGTATTTCCTTGTTTTAATGCACTATTTAAAATATACATAGTGTACCCCCTAATTGACCTATAATTATTTCCTGTGGTAGGGTACACTATTACCCTGTAATATAATACCTGATCCAATTTAAATATTATGGGTCAATATTAAGGTCTGATATTGCGCCTTGCGTTAGTTAACCATTGAAAGATGTCTTTGAATTTTTAAAGCATTTTAGAACGCTTATTTCTTCATTTTAAGCATCTCAGAACACTCTATTTCGCATAGACATACATAGTAAAATTTAGGGTCACGCTGTGTACCCCCTAAATGACCTATAATTATTTCCTGTTTTAGGGTACACTATTACCCTGTAATATAATACGTGGTCCAATTTAAAAATTATAGGTCAATATTAAGGTCCGATACCGTGCCGTTAGCTAACATAGAAAAATGTTTTTGAATTTTTAAAGCATTTTAGAACGCTTATTTCCTCATTTTAAGCTTCTCAGAACACTTTATTTCGCATAGGCATACATAGTAAACTTTAGGCTCACGCTGTGTACCCCCTAATTGACCTATAATTATTTCCTGTGGTAGGGTACACTATAACCCTGTAATATAATACGTGGTCCAATTTAAAAATTATAGGTCAATATTAAGGTCCGATACCGTGCCGTTAGTTAACATAGAAAAGTGTCGTCGAATTTCCTTGTTTTAATGCACTATTTAAAATATACATAGTGTACCCTCTAATTGACCTATAATTATTTCCTGTGGTAGGGTACACTATTACCCTGTAATATAATACCTGGTCCAATTTAAATATTATGGGTCAATATTAAGGTCTGATATTGCGCCTTGCGGTAGTTAACCATTGAGAGATGTCTTTGAATTTTTAAAGCATTTTAGAACGCTTATTTCTTCATTTTAAGCTTCTCAGAACACTTTATTTCGCATACGCATACATAGTAAACTTTAGGGTCACGCTTTGTACCCCGTAATTGACCTATAATTATCTTACGTTTTAGGGTACACTATAACCCTGTAATATAATAGGTGGTTCAATTTAAAAATTTTAGGTCAATATTAAGGTCCGATACCGTGCCGTTAGTTAACATAGAAAAGTGTCTTCGAATTTCCTTGTTTTAATGCACTATTTAAAATATACATAGTGTACCCCCTAATTGACCTATGATTATTTCTTGTGGTAGGGTACACTATTACCCTGTAATATAATACCTGGTCCAATTTAAAAATTATAGGTCAATATTAAGGTCCGATACCGTGCCATTAGTTAACATTGAAAAATGTCTTTGAATTTTTAAAGCATTTTAGAACGCTTATTTCTTCATTTTAAGCTTCTCAGAACACTCTATTTCGCATAGGCATGCATAGTAAAATTTAGGGTCACGCTGTGTACCCCCTAAATGATCTATAATTATTTCCTGTGGTAGGATACACTATAACCCTGTAATATAATACGTGGTCCAATTTAAAAATTATAGGTCAATATTAAGGTCCGATACCGTGCCGTTAGTTAACATAGAAAAGTGTCTTCGAATTTCCTTGTTTTAATGCACTATTTAAAATATACATAGTGTACCCCCTAAATGACCTATAATTATTTCCTGTGGTAGGGTACACTATTACCCTGTAATATAATACCTGGTCCAATTTAAAATATTATGGGTCAATATTAAGGTCTGATATTGCGCCTAGCGTTAGTTAACCATTGAAAGATGTCTTTGAATTTTTAAAGCATTTTAGAACGCTTATTTCTTCATTTTAAGCTTCTCAGAACACTCTATTTCGCATAGGCATACATAGTAAACTTTAGGATCACGCTGTGTACCCCCTAATTGACCTATAATTATTTCCTGTGGTAGGGTACACTATTACCCTATAATATAATACGTGGTCCAATTTAAAAATTAAAGGTCAATATTAAGGTCCGATACCGTGCCGTTAGTTAACATAGAAAAGTGTCTTTGAATTTTTAAAGCATTTTAGAACGTTTATTTCCTCATTTTAAGCTTCTCAGAACACTTTATTTCGCATAGGCATACATAGTAAACTTTAGGGTCACACTGTGTATCCCCTAATTGACCTATAATTATTTCCTGTGGTAGGGTACACTATTACCCTGTAATATAATACGTGGTCCAATTTAAAAATTATAGGTCAATATTAAGGTCCGATACCGTGCCGTTAGTTAACATTGAAAAATGTCTTTGAATTTTTAAAGCATTTTAGAACGCTTATTTCCTCATTCTAAGCTTCTCAGAACACTTTATTTCGCATAGGCATACATAGTAAACTTTAGGGTCACGCTGTGTACCCCCTAATTGACCTATAATTATTTCCTGTGGTAGGATACACTATAACCCTGTAATATAATACGTGGTCCAATTTAAAAATTATAGGTCAATATTAAGGTCCGATACCGTGCCGTTAGTTAACATAGAAAAGTGTCTTCGAATTTCCTTGTTTTAATGCACTATTTAAAATATACATAGTGTACCCCCTAATTGACCTATAATTATTTCCTGTGGTAGGGTACACTATTACCCTGTAATATAATACGTGGTCCAATTTAAAAATTATAGGTCAATATTAAGGTCCGATACCGTGCCGTTAGTTAACATTGAAAAATGTCATTGAATTTTTAAAGCATTTTAGAACGCTTATTTCCTCATTTTAAGCTTCTCAGAACACTTTATTTCGCATAGGCATACATAATAAACTTTAGGGTCACGCTGTGTACCCCCTAATTGACCTATAATTATTTCCTTTGGTAGGGTACACTATTACCCTGTAATATAATACGTGGTCCAATTTAAAAATTATAGGTCAATATTAAGGTCCGATACCGTGCCGTTAGTTAACATAGAAAAATGTCTTTGAATTTTTAAAGCATTTTAGAACGCTTATTTCCTCATTTTAAGCTTCTCAGAACACTTTATTTCGCATAGGCATACATAGTAAACTTTAGGGTCACTCTGTGTACCCCCTAATTGACCTATAATTATTTCCTGTGGTAGGGTACACTATTACCCTGTAATATAATACGTGGCCCAATTTAAAAATTATAGGTCAATATTAAGGTCCGATACCGTGCCGTTAGTTAACATAGAAAAAATGTCTTTGAATTTTTAAAGCATTTTAGAACGCTTATTTCCTCATTTTAAGCTTCTCAGAACACTTTATTTCGCATAGGCATACATAGTAAACTTTAGGGTCACGCTGTGTACCCCCTAATTGACCTATAATTATTTCCTTTGGTAGGGTACACTATTACCCTGTAATATAATACGTGGTCCAATTTAAAAATTATAGGTCAATATTAAATTCCGATACCGTGCCGTTAGTTAACATTGAAAAATGTCTTCGTATTTCCTTGTTTTAATGCACTATTTAAAATATACATAGTGTACCCCCTAATTGACCTATAATTATTTCCTGTGCGTAGGGTACACTATTACCCTGTAATACAATACCTGGTTTAATTTAAATATTATGGGTCAATATTAAGGTTTGATATTGCGCCTTGCGTTAGTTAACCATTGAAAGATGTCTTTGAATTTTTAAAGCATTTTAGAACGCTTATTTCCTCATTTTAAGCTTCTCAGAACACTTTATTTCGCATAGGCATACATAGTAACTTTAGGGTCACGCTGTGTACCCCCTAATTGACTTATAATTATTTCCTTTGGTAGGGTACACTATTAGCCTGTAATATAATACCTGGTCCAATTTAAATTTTATGGGTCAATATTAAGGTCTGATATTGCGCCTTGCGTTAGTTAACCATTCAAAGATGTCTTTGAATTTTTAAAGCATTTTAGAACGCTTATTTCCTCATTTTAAGCTTCTCAGAACACTTTATTTCGCATAGGCATACATAGTAACTTTAGGGTCACGCTGTGTACCCCCTAATTGACCTATAATTATTTCCTTTGGTAGGGTACACTATTACCCTGTAATATAATACCTGGTCCAATTTTAATTTTATGGGTCAATATTAAGGTCTGATATTGCGCCTTGCGTTAGTTAACCATTGAAAGATGTCTTTGAATTTTTAAAGCATTTTAGAACGCTTCTTCCTCATTTTAAGCTTCTCAGAACACTTTATTTCGCTTAGGCATACATAGTAAACTTTAGGGTCACTCTGTGTACCCCCTAATTGACCTATAATTATTTCCTGTGGTAGGGTACACTATAACCCTGTAATATAATACGTGGTCCAATTTAAAAATTATAGGTCAATATTAAGGTCCGATACCGTGCCGTTAGTTAACATAGAAAAGTGTCTTCGTATTTCCTTGTTTTAATGCACTATTTAAAATATACATAGTGTACCCCTAATTGACCTATAATTATTTCCTATGGTAGGGTACACTATTACCCTGTAATACAATACCTGGTTTAATTTAAATATTATGGGTCAATATTAAGGTTTGATATTGCGCCTTGCGTTAGTTAACCATTGAAAGATGTCTTTGAATTTTTAAAGCATTTTAGAACGCTTATTTCTTCATTTTAAGCTTCTCAGAACACTCTATTTCGCATAGGCATACATAGTAAAATTTAGGGTCACGCTGTGTACCCCCTAAATGACCTATAATTATTTCCTGTGGTAGGGTACACTATTACCCTGTAATATAATACGTGGTCCAATTTAAAAATTATAGGTCAATATTAAAATCCGATACCGTGCCGTTAGTTAACATTGAAAAATGTCTTCGTATTTCCTTGTTTTAATGCACTATTTAAAATATACATAGTGTACCCCCTAATTGACCTATAATTATTTCCTGTGGTAGGGTACACTATTACCCTGTAATGCAATACCTGGTTCAATTTAAATATTATGGGTAAATATTAAGGTTTGATATTGCGCCTTGCGTTAGTTAACCATTGAAAGATGTCTTTGAATTTTTAAAGCATTTTAGAACGCTTATTTCCTCATTTTAAGCTTCTCAGAACACTTTATTTCGCATAGGCATACATAGTAACTTTAGGGTCACGCTGTGTACCCCCTAATTGACTTATAATTATTTCCTTTGGTAGGGTACACTATTAGCCTGTAATATAATACCTGGTCCAATTTAAATTTTATGGGTCAATATTAAGGTCTGATATTGCGCCTTGCGTTAGTTAACCATTCAAAGATGTCTTTGAATTTTTAAAGCATTTTAGAACGCTTATTTCCTCATTTTAAGCTTCTCAGAACACTTTATTTCGCATAGGCATACATAGTAACTTTAGGGTCACGCTGTGTACCCCCTAATTGACCTATAATTATTTCCTTTGGTAGGGTACACTATTACCCTGTAATATAATACCTGGTCCAATTTTAATTTTATGGGTCAATATTAAGGTCTGATATTGCGCCTTGCGTTAGTTAACCATTGAAACATGTCTTTGAATTTTTAAAGCATTTTAGAACGCTTATTTCCTCATTTCAAGCTTCTCAGAACACTTTATTTCGCTTAGGCATACATAGTAAACTTTAGGGTCACTCTGTGTACCCCCTAATTGACCTATAATTATTTCCTGTGGTAGGGTACACTATAACCCTGTAATATAATACGTGGTCCAATTTAAAAATTATAGGTCAATATTAAGGTCCGATACCGTGCCGTTAGTTAACATAGAAAAGTGTCTTCGTATTTCCTTGTTTTAATGCACTATTTAAAATATACATAGTGTACCCCCTAATTGACCTATAATTATTTCCTATGGTAGGGTACACTATTACCCTGTAATACAATACCTGGTTTAATTTAAATATTATGGGTCAATATTAAGGTTTGATATTGCGCCTTGCGTTAGTTAACCATTGAAAGATGTCTTTGAATTTTTAAAGCATTTTAGAACGCTTATTTCTTCATTTTAAGCTTCTCAGAACACTCTATTTCGCATAGGCATACATAGTAAAATTTAGGGTCACGCTGTGTACCCCCTAAATGACCTATAATTATTTCCTGTGGTAGGGTACACTATTACCCTGTAATATAATACGTGGTCCAATTTAAAAATTATAGGTCAATATTAAAATCCGATACCGTGCCGTTAGTTAACATTGAAAAATGTCTTCGTATTTCCTTGTTTTAATGCACTATTTAAAATATACATAGTGTACCCCCTAATTGACCTATAATTATTTCCTGTGGTAGGGTACACTATTACCCTGTAATGCAATACCTGGTTCAATTTAAATATTATGGGTAAATATTAAGGTTTGATATTGCGCCTTGCGTTAGTTAACCATTGAAAGATGTCTTTGAATTTTTAAAGCATTTTAGAACGCTTATTTCCTCATTTTAAGCTTCTCAGAACACTTTATTTCGCATAGGCATACATAGTAACTTTAGGGTCACGCTGTGTACCCCCTAATTGACTTATAATTATTTCCTTTGGTAGGGTACACTATTAGCCTGTAATATAATACCTGGTCCAATTTAAATTTTATGGGTCAATATTAAGGTCTGATATT
This sequence comes from Parasteatoda tepidariorum, assembly GCF_982258835.1. Classification (NCBI taxonomy): domain Eukaryota; kingdom Metazoa; phylum Arthropoda; class Arachnida; order Araneae; family Theridiidae; genus Parasteatoda; species Parasteatoda tepidariorum. The sequence continues at coordinate 117,915 of NW_028257455.1, forward strand.
GCGCCTTGCGTTAGTTAACCATTCAAAGATGTCTTTGAATTTTTAAAGCATTTTAGAACGCTTATTTCCTCATTTTAAGCTTCTCAGAACACTTTATTTCGCATAGGCATACATAGTAACTTTAGGGTCACGCTGTGTACCCCCTAATTGACCTATAATTATTTCCTTTGGTAGGGTACACTATTACCCTGTAATATAATACCTGGTCCAATTTTAATTTTATGGGTCAATATTAAGGTCTGATATTGCGCCTTGCGTTAGTTAACCATTGAAACATGTCTTTGAATTTTTAAAGCATTTTAGAACGCTTATTTCCTCATTTCAAGCTTCTCAGAACACTTTATTTCGCTTAGGCATACATAGTAAACTTTAGGGTCACTCTGTGTACCCCCTAATTGACCTATAATTATTTCCTGTGGTAGGGTACACTATAACCCTGTAATATAATACGTGGTCCAATTTAAAAATTATAGGTCAATATTAAGGTCCGATACCGTGCCGTTAGTTAACATAGAAAAGTGTCTTCGTATTTCCTTGTTTTAATGCACTATTTAAAATATACATAGTGTACCCCCTAATTGACCTATAATTATTTCCTGTGGTAGGGTACACTATTACCCTGTAATATAATACCTGATCCAATTTAAATATTATGGGTCAATATTAAGGTCTGATATTGCGCCTTGCGTTAGTTAACCATTGAAAGATGTCTTTGAATTTTTAAAGCATTTTAGAACGCTTATTTCTTCATTTTAAGCATCTCAGAACACTCTATTTCGCATAGACATACATAGTAAAATTTAGGGTCACGCTGTGTACCCCCTAAATGACCTATAATTATTTCCTGTTTTAGGGTACACTATTACCCTGTAATATAATACGTGGTCCAATTTAAAAATTATAGGTCAATATTAAGGTCCGATACCGTGCCGTTAGCTAACATAGAAAAATGTTTTTGAATTTTTAAAGCATTTTAGAACGCTTATTTCCTCATTTTAAGCTTCTCAGAACACTTTATTTCGCATAGGCATACATAGTAAACTTTAGGCTCACGCTGTGTACCCCCTAATTGACCTATAATTATTTCCTGTGGTAGGGTACACTATAACCCTGTAATATAATACGTGGTCCAATTTAAAAATTATAGGTCAATATTAAGGTCCGATACCGTGCCGTTAGTTAACATAGAAAAGTGTCGTCGAATTTCCTTGTTTTAATGCACTATTTAAAATATACATAGTGTACCCTCTAATTGACCTATAATTATTTCCTGTGGTAGGGTACACTATTACCCTGTAATATAATACCTGGTCCAATTTAAATATTATGGGTCAATATTAAGGTCTGATATTGCGCCTTGCGGTAGTTAACCATTGAGAGATGTCTTTGAATTTTTAAAGCATTTTAGAACGCTTATTTCTTCATTTTAAGCTTCTCAGAACACTTTATTTCGCATACGCATACATAGTAAACTTTAGGGTCACGCTTTGTACCCCGTAATTGACCTATAATTATCTTACGTTTTAGGGTACACTATAACCCTGTAATATAATAGGTGGTTCAATTTAAAAATTTTAGGTCAATATTAAGGTCCGATACCGTGCCGTTAGTTAACATAGAAAAGTGTCTTCGAATTTCCTTGTTTTAATGCACTATTTAAAATATACATAGTGTACCCCCTAATTAACCTATGATTATTTCTTGTGGTAGGGTACACTATTACCCTGTAATATAATACCTGGTCCAATTTAAAAATTATAGGTCAATATTAAGGTCCGATACCGTGCCATTAGTTAACATTGAAAAATGTCTTTGAATTTTTAAAGCATTTTAGAACGCTTATTTCTTCATTTTAAGCTTCTCAGAACACTCTATTTCGCATAGGCATGCATAGTAAAATTTAGGGTCACGCTGTGTACCCCCTAAATGATCTATAATTATTTCCTGTGGTAGGATACACTATAACCCTGTAATATAATACGTGGTCCAATTTAAAAATTATAGGTCAATATTAAGGTCCGATACCGTGCCGTTAGTTAACATAGAAAAGTGTCTTCGAATTTCCTTGTTTTAATGCACTATTTAAAATATACATAGTGTACCCCCTAAATGACCTATAATTATTTCCTGTGGTAGGGTACACTATTACCCTGTAATATAATACCTGGTCCAATTTAAAATATTATGGGTCAATATTAAGGTCTGATATTGCGCCTAGCGTTAGTTAACCATTGAAAGATGTCTTTGAATTTTTAAAGCATTTTAGAACGCTTATTTCTTCATTTTAAGCTTCTCAGAACACTCTATTTCGCATAGGCATACATAGTAAACTTTAGGGTCACGCTGTGTACCCCCTAATTGACCTATAATTATTTCCTGTGGTAGGGTACACTATTACCCTATAATATAATACGTGGTCCAATTTAAAAATTAAAGGTCAATATTAAGGTCCGATACCGTGCCGTTAGTTAACATAGAAAAGTGTCTTTGAATTTTTAAAGCATTTTAGAACGTTTATTTCCTCATTTTAAGCTTCTCAGAACACTTTATTTCGCATAGGCATACATAGTAAACTTTAGGGTCACACTGTGTATCCCCTAATTGACCTATAATTATTTCCTGTGGTAGGGTACACTATTACCCTGTAATATAATACGTGGTCCAATTTAAAAATTATAGGTCAATATTAAGGTCCGATACCGTGCCGTTAGTTAACATTGAAAAATGTCTTTGAATTTTTAAAGCATTTTAGAACGCTTATTTCCTCATTCTAAGCTTCTCAGAACACTTTATTTCGCATAGGCATACATAGTAAACTTTAGGGTCACGCTGTGTACCCCCTAATTGACCTATAATTATTTCCTGTGGTAGGGTACACTATAACCCTGTAATATAATACGTGGTCCAATTTAAAAATTATAGGTCAATATTAAGGTCCGATACCGTGCCGTTAGTTAACATTGAAAAATGTCATTGAATTTTTAAAGCATTTTAGAACGCTTATTTCCTCATTTTAAGCTTCTCAGAACACTTTATTTCGCATAGGCATACATAATAAACTTTAGGGTCACGCTGTGTACCCCCTAATTGACCTATAATTATTTCCTTTGGTAGGGTACACTATTACCCTGTAATATAATACGTGGTCCAATTTAAAAATTATAGGTCAATATTAAGGTCCGATACCGTGCCGTTAGTTAACATAGAAAAATGTCTTTGAATTTTTAAAGCATTTTAGAACGCTTATTTCCTCATTTTAAGCTTCTCAGAACACTTTATTTCGCATAGGCATACATAGTAAACTTTAGGGTCACTCTGTGTACCCCCTAATTGACCTATAATTATTTCCTGTGGTAGGGTACACTATTACCCTGTAATATAATACGTGGCCCAATTTAAAAATTATAGGTCAATATTAAGGTCCGATACCGTGCCGTTAGTTAACATAGAAAAATGTCTTTGAATTTTTAAAGCATTTTAGAACGCTTATTTCCTCATTTTAAGCTTCTCAGAACACTTTATTTCGCATAGGCATACATAGTAAACTTTAGGGTCACGTTGTGTACCCCCTAATTGACCTATAATTATTTCCTTTGGTAGGGTACACTATTACCCTGTAATATAATACGTGGTCCAATTTAAAAATTATAGGTCAATATTAAGTTCCGATACCGTGCCGTTAGTTAACATTGAAAAATGTCTTCGTATTTCCTTGTTTTAATGCACTATTTAAAATATACATAGTGTACCCCCTAATTGACCTATAATTATTTCCTGTGGTAGGGTACACTATTATCCTGTAATACAATACCTGGTTTAATTTAAATATTATGGGTCAATATTAAGGTTTGATATTGCGCCTTGCGTTAGTTAACCATTGAAAGATGTCTTTGAATTTTTAAAGCATTTTAGAACGCTTATTTCTTCATTTTAAGCTTCTCAGAACACTCTATTTCGCATAGGCATACATAGTAAAATTTAGGGTCACGCTGTGTACCCCCTAAATGACCTATAATTATTTCCTGTGGTAGGGTACACTATTACCCTGTAATATAATACGTGGTCCAATTTAAAAATTATAGGTCAATATTAAAATCCGATACCGTGCCGTTAGTTAACATTGAAAAATGTCTTCGTATTTCCTTGTTTTAATGCACTATTTAAAATATACATAGTGTACCCCCTAATTGACCTATAATTATTTCCTGTGGTAGGGTACACTATTACCCTGTAATGCAATACCTGGTTCAATTTAAATATTATGGGTAAATATTAAGGTTTGATATTGCGCCTTGCGTTAGTTAACCATTGAAAGATGTCTTTGAATTTTTAAAGCATTTTAGAACGCTTATTTCCTCATTTTAAGCTTCTCAGAACACTTTATTTCGCATAGGCATACATAGTAACTTTAGGGTCACGCTGTGTACCCCCTAATTGACTTATAATTATTTCCTTTGGTAGGGTACACTATTAGCCTGTAATATAATACCTGGTCCAATTTAAATTTTATGGGTCAATATTAAGGTCTGATATTGCGCCTTGCGTTAGTTAACCATTCAAAGATGTCTTTGAATTTTTAAAGCATTTTAGAACGCTTATTTCCTCATTTTAAGCTTCTCAGAACACTTTATTTCGCATAGGCATACATAGTAACTTTAGGGTCACGCTGTGTACCCCCTAATTGACCTATAATTATTTCCTTTGGTAGGGTACACTATTACCCTGTAATATAATACCTGGTCCAATTTTAATTTTATGGGTCAATATTAAGGTCTGATATTGCGCCTTGCGTTAGTTAACCATTGAAAGATGTCTTTGAATTTTTAAAGCATTTTAGAACGCTTATTTCCTCATTTTAAGCTTCTCAGAACACTTTATTTCGCTTAGGCATACATAGTAAACTTTAGGGTCACTCTGTGTACCCCCTAATTGACCTATAATTATTTCCTGTGGTAGGGTACACTATAACCCTGTAATATAATACGTGGTCCAATTTAAAAATTATAGGTCAATATTAAGGTCCAATACCGTGCCGTTAGTTAACATAGAAAAGTGTCTTCGTATTTCCTTGTTTTAATGCACTATTTAAAATATACATAGTGTACCCCCTAATTGACCTATAATTATTTCCTGTGGTAGGGTACACTATTACCCTGTAATATAATACCTGATCCAATTTAAATATTATGGGTCAATATTAAGGTCTGATATTGCGCCTTGCGTTAGTTAACCATTGAAAGATGTCTTTGAATTTTTAAAGCATTTTAGAACGCTTATTTCTTCATTTTAAGCATCTCAGAACACTCTATTTCGCATAGACATACATAGTAAAATTTAGGGTCACGCTGTGTACCCCCTAAATGACCTATAATTATTTCCTGTTTTAGGGTACACTATTACCCTGTAATATAATACGTGGTCCAATTTAAAAATTATAGGTCAATATTAAGGTCCGATACCGTGCCGTTAGCTAACATAGAAAAATGTTTTTGAATTTTTAAAGCATTTTAGAACGCTTATTTCCTCATTTTAAGCTTCTCAGAACACTTTATTTCGCATAGGCATACATAGTAAACTTTAGGCTCACGCTGTGTACCCCCTAATTGACCTATAATTATTTCCTGTGGTAGGGTACACTATAACCCTGTAATATAATACGTGGTCCAATTTAAAAATTATAGGTCAATATTAAGGTCCGATACCGTGCCGTTAGTTAACATAGAAAAGTGTCGTCGAATTTCCTTGTTTTAATGCACTATTTAAAATATACATAGTGTACCCTCTAATTGACCTATAATTATTTCCTGTGGTAGGGTACACTATTACCCTGTAATATAATACCTGGTCCAATTTAAATATTATGGGTCAATATTAAGGTCTGATATTGCGCCTTGCGGTAGTTAACCATTGAGAGATGTCTTTGAATTTTTAAAGCATTTTAGAACGCTTATTTCTTCATTTTAAGCTTCTCAGAACACTTTATTTCGCATACGCATACATAGTAAACTTTAGGGTCACGCTTTGTACCCCGTAATTGACCTATAATTATCTTACGTTTTAGGGTACACTATAACCCTGTAATATAATAGGTGGTTCAATTTAAAAATTTTAGGTCAATATTAAGGTCCGATACCGTGCCGTTAGTTAACATAGAAAAGTGTCTTCGAATTTCCTTGTTTTAATGCACTATTTAAAATATACATAGTGTACCCCCTAATTGACCTATGATTATTTCTTGTGGTAGGGTACACTATTACCCTGTAATATAATACCTGGTCCAATTTAAAAATTATAGGTCAATATTAAGGTCCGATACCGTGCCATTAGTTAACATTGAAAAATGTCTTTGAATTTTTAAAGCATTTTAGAACGCTTATTTCTTCATTTTAAGCTTCTCAGAACACTCTATTTCGCATAGGCATGCATAGTAAAATTTAGGGTCACGCTGTGTACCCCCTAAATGATCTATAATTATTTCCTGTGGTAGGATACACTATAACCCTGTAATATAATACGTGGTCCAATTTAAAAATTATAGGTCAATATTAAGGTCCGATACCGTGCCGTTAGTTAACATAGAAAAGTGTCTTCGAATTTCCTTGTTTTAATGCACTATTTAAAATATACATAGTGTACCCCCTAAATGACCTATAATTATTTCCTGTGGTAGGGTACACTATTACCCTGTAATATAATACCTGGTCCAATTTAAAATATTATGGGTCAATATTAAGGTCTGATATTGCGCCTAGCGTTAGTTAACCATTGAAAGATGTCTTTGAATTTTTAAAGCATTTTAGAACGCTTATTTCTTCATTTTAAGCTTCTCAGAACACTCTATTTCGCATAGGCATACATAGTAAACTTTAGGGTCGCGCTGTGTACCCCCTAATTGACCTATAATTATTTCCTGTGGTAGGGTACACTATTACCCTATAATATAATACGTGGTCCAATTTAAAAATTAAAGGTCAATATTAAGGTCCGATACCGTGCCGTTAGTTAACATAGAAAAGTGTCTTTGAATTTTTAAAGCATTTTAGAACGTTTATTTCCTCATTTTAAGCTTCTCAGAACACTTTATTTCGCATAGGCATACATAGTAAACTTTAGGGTCACACTGTGTATCCCCTAATTGACCTATAATTATTTCCTGTGGTAGGGTACACTATTACCCTCTAATATAATACGTGGTCCAATTTAAAAATTATAGGTCAATATTAAGGTCCGATACCGTGCCGTTAGTTAACATTGAAAAATGTCTTTGAATTTTTAAAGCATTTTAGAACGCTTATTTCCTCATTCTAAGCTTCTCAGAACACTTTATTTCGCATAGGCATACATAGTAAACTTTAGGGTCACGCTGTGTACCCCCTAATTGACCTATAATTATTTCCTGTGGTAGGATACACTATAACCCTGTAATATAATACGTGGTCCAATTTAAAAATTATAGGTCAATATTAAGGTCCGATACCGTGCCGTTAGTTAACATAGAAAAGTGTCTTCGAATTTCCTTGTTTTAATGCACTATTTAAAATATACATAGTGTACCCCCTAATTGACCTATAATTATTTCCTGTGGTAGGGTACACTATTACCCTGTAATATAATACGTGGTCCAATTTAAAAATTATAGGTCAATATTAAGGTCCGATACCGTGCCGTTAGTTAACATTGAAAAATGTCATTGAATTTTTAAAGCATTTTAGAACGCTTATTTCCTCATTTTAAGCTTCTCAGAACACTTTATTTCGCATAGGCATACATAATAAATTTTAGGGTCACGCTGTGTACCCCCTAATTGACCTATAATTATTTCCTTTGGTAGGGTACACTATTACCCTGTAATATAATACGTGGTCCAATTTAAAAATTATAGGTCAATATTAAGGTCCAATACCGTGCCGTTAGTTAACATAGAAAAGTGTCTTCGTATTTCCTTGTTTTAATGCACTATTTAAAATATACATAGTGTACCCCCTAATTGACCTATAATTATTTCCTGTGGTAGGGTACACTATTACCCTGTAATATAATACCTGATCCAATTTAAATATTATGGGTCAATATTAAGGTCTGATATTGCGCCTTGCGTTAGTTAACCATTGAAAGATGTCTTTGAATTTTTAAAGCATTTTAGAACGCTTATTTCTTCATTTTAAGCATCTCAGAACACTCTATTTCGCATAGACATACATAGTAAAATTTAGGGTCACGCTGTGTACCCCCTAAATGACCTATAATTATTTCCTGTTTTAGGGTACACTATTACCCTGTAATATAATACGTGGTCCAATTTAAAAATTATAGGTCAATATTAAGGTCCGATACCGTGCCGTTAGCTAACATAGAAAAATGTTTTTGAATTTTTAAAGCATTTTAGAACGCTTATTTCCTCATTTTAAGCTTCTCAGAACACTTTATTTCGCATAGGCATACATAGTAAACTTTAGGCTCACGCTGTGTACCCCCTAATTGACCTATAATTATTTCCTGTGGTAGGGTACACTATAACCCTGTAATATAATACGTGGTCCAATTTAAAAATTATAGGTCAATATTAAGGTCCGATACCGTGCCGTTAGTTAACATAGAAAAGTGTCGTCGAATTTCCTTGTTTTAATGCACTATTTAAAATATACATAGTGTACCCTCTAATTGACCTATAATTATTTCCTGTGGTAGGGTACACTATTACCCTGTAATATAATACCTGGTCCAATTTAAATATTATGGGTCAATATTAAGGTCTGATATTGCGCCTTGCGGTAGTTAACCATTGAGAGATGTCTTTGAATTTTTAAAGCATTTTAGAACGCTTATTTCTTCATTTTAAGCTTCTCAGAACACTTTATTTCGCATACGCATACATAGTAAACTTTAGGGTCACGCTTTGTACCCCGTAATTGACCTATAATTATCTTACGTTTTAGGGTACACTATAACCCTGTAATATAATAGGTGGTTCAATTTAAAAATTTTAGGTCAATATTAAGGTCCGATACCGTGCCGTTAGTTAACATAGAAAAGTGTCTTCGAATTTCCTTGTTTTAATGCACTATTTAAAATATACATAGTGTACCCCCTAATTGACCTATGATTATTTCTTGTGGTAGGGTACACTATTACCCTGTAATATAATACCTGGTCCAATTTAAAAATTATAGGTCAATATTAAGGTCCGATACCGTGCCATTAGTTAACATTGAAAAATGTCTTTGAATTTTTAAAGCATTTTAGAACGCTTATTTCTTCATTTTAAGCTTCTCAGAACACTCTATTTCGCATAGGCATGCATAGTAAAATTTAGGGTCACGCTGTGTACCCCCTAAATGATCTATAATTATTTCCTGTGGTAGGATACACTATAACCCTGTAATATAATACGTGGTCCAATTTAAAAATTATAGGTCAATATTAAGGTCCGATACCGTGCCGTTAGTTAACATAGAAAAGTGTCTTCGAATTTCCTTGTTTTAATGCACTATTTAAAATATACATAGTGTACCCCCTAAATGACCTATAATTATTTCCTGTGGTAGGGTACACTATTACCCTGTAATATAATACCTGGTCCAATTTAAAATATTATGGGTCAATATTAAGGTCTGATATTGCGCCTAGCGTTAGTTAACCATTGAAAGATGTCTTTGAATTTTTAAAGCATTTTAGAACGCTTATTTCTTCATTTTAAGCTTCTCAGAACACTCTATTTCGCATAGGCATACATAGTAAACTTTAGGGTCGCGCTGTGTACCCCCTAATTGACCTATAATTATTTCCTGTGGTAGGGTACACTATTACCCTATAATATAATACGTGGTCCAATTTAAAAATTAAAGGTCAATATTAAGGTCCGATACCGTGCCGTTAGTTAACATAGAAAAGTGTCTTTGAATTTTTAAAGCATTTTAGAACGTTTATTTCCTCATTTTAAGCTTCTCAGAACACTTTATTTCGCATAGGCATACATAGTAAACTTTAGGGTCACACTGTGTATCCCCTAATTGACCTATAATTATTTCCTGTGGTAGGGTACACTATTACCCTCTAATATAATACGTGGTCCAATTTAAAAATTATAGGTCAATATTAAGGTCCGATACCGTGCCGTTAGTTAACATTGAAAAATGTCTTTGAATTTTTAAAGCATTTTAGAACGCTTATTTCCTCATTCTAAGCTTCTCAGAACACTTTATTTCGCATAGGCATACATAGTAAACTTTAGGGTCACGCTGTGTACCCCCTAATTGACCTATAATTATTTCCTGTGGTAGGATACACTATAACCCTGTAATATAATACGTGGTCCAATTTAAAAATTATAGGTCAATATTAAGGTCCGATACCGTGCCGTTAGTTAACATAGAAAAGTGTCTTCGAATTTCCTTGTTTTAATGCACTATTTAAAATATACATAGTGTACCCCCTAATTGACCTATAATTATTTCCTGTGGTAGGGTACACTATTACCCTGTAATATAATACGTGGTCCAATTTAAAAATTATAGGTCAATATTAAGGTCCGATACCGTGCCGTTAGTTAACATTGAAAAATGTCATTGAATTTTTAAAGCATTTTAGAACGCTTATTTCCTCATTTTAAGCTTCTCAGAACACTTTATTTCGCATAGGCATACATAATAAATTTTAGGGTCACGCTGTGTACCCCCTAATTGACCTATAATTATTTCCTTTGGTAGGGTACACTATTACCCTGTAATATAATACGTGGTCCAATTTAAAAATTATAGGTCAATATTAAGGTCCGATACCGTGCCGTCAGTTAACATAGAAAAATGTCTTTGAATTTTTAAAGCATTTTAGAACGCTTATTTCCTCATTTTAAGCTTCTCAGAACACTTTATTTCGCATAGGCATACATAGTAAACTTTAGGGTCACTCTGTGTACCCCCTAATTGACCTATAATTATTTCCTGTGGTAGGGTACACTATTACCCTGTAATATAATACGTGGCCCAATTTAAAAATTATAGGTCAATATTAAGGTCCGATACCGTGCCGTTAGTTAACATAGAAAAATGTCTTTGAATTTTTAAAGCATTTTAGAACGCTTATTTCCTCATTTTAAGCTTCTCAGAACACTTTATTTCGCATAGGCATACATAGTAAACTTTAGGGTCACGCTGTGTACCCCCTAATTGACCTATAATTATTTCCTTTGGTAGGGTACACTATTACCCTGTAATATAATACGTGGTCCAATTTAAAAATTATAGGTCAATATTAAGTTCCGATACCGTGCCGTTAGTTAACATTGAAAAATGTCTTCGTATTTCCTTGTTTTAATGCACTATTTAAAATATACATAGTGTACCCCCTAATTGACCTATAATTATTTCCTGTGGTAGGGTACACTATTACCCTGTAATACAATACCTGGTTTAATTTAAATATTATGGGTCAATATTAAGGTTTGATATTGCGCCTTGCGTTAGTTAACCATTGAAAGATGTCTTTGAATTTTTAAAGCATTTTAGAACGCTTATTTCCTCATTTTAAGCTTCTCAGAACACTTTATTTCGCATAGGCATACATAGTAACTTTAGGGTCACGCTGTGTACCCCCTAATTGACTTATAATTATTTCCTTTTGTAGGGTACACTATTAGCCTGTAATATAATACCTGGTCCAATTTAAATTTTATGGGTCAATATTAAGGTCTGATATTGCGCCTTGCGTTAGTTAACCATTCAAAGATGTCTTTGAATTTTTAAAGCATTTTAGAACGCTTATTTCCTCATTTTAAGCTTCTCAGAACACTTTATTTCGCATAGGCATACATAGTAACTTTAGGGTCACGCTGTGTACCCCCTAATTGACCTATAATTATTTCCTTTGGTAGGGTACACTATTACCCTGTAATATAATACCTGGTCCAATTTTAATTTTATGGGTCAATATTAAGGTTTGATATTGCGCCTTGCGTTAGTTAACCATTGAAAGATGTCTTTGAATTTTTAAAGCATTTTAGAACGCTTATTTCCTCATTTTAAGCTTCTCAGAACACTTTATTTCGCTTCGGCATACATAGTAAACTTTAGGGTCACTCTGTGTACCCCCTAATTGACCTATAATTATTTCCTGTGGTAGGGTACACTATAACCCTGTAATATAATACGTGGTCCAATTTAAAAATTATAGGTCAATATTAAGGTCCGATACCGTGCCGTTAGTTAACATAGAAAAGTGTCTTCGTATTTCCTTGTTTTAATGCACTATTTAAAATATACATAGTGTACCCCCTAATTGACCTATAATTATTTCCTATGGTAGGGTACACTATTACCCTGTAATACAATACCTGGTTTAATTTAAATATTATGGGTCAATATTAAGGTTTGATATTGCGCCTTGCGTTAGTTAACCATTGAAAGATGTCTTTGAATTTTTAAAGCATTTTAGAACGCTTATTTCTTCATTTTAAGCTTCTCAGAACACTCTATTTCGCATAGGCATACATAGTTAAATTTAGGGTCACGCTGTGTACCCCCTAAATGACCTATAATTATTTCCTGTGGTAGGGTACACTATTACCCTGTAATATAATACGTGGTCCAATTTAAAAATTATAGGTCAATATTAAAATCCGATACCGTGCCGTTAGTTAACATTGAAAAATGTCTTCGTATTTCCTTGTTTTAATGCACTATTTAAAATATACATAGTGTACCCCCTAATTGACCTATAATTATTTCCTGTGGTAGGGTACACTATTACCCTGTAATGCAATACCTGGTTCAATTTAAATATTATGGGTAAATATTAAGGTTTGATATTGCGCCTTGCGTTAGTTAACCATTGAAAGATGTCTTTGAATTTTTAAAGCATTTTAGAACGCTTATTTCCTCATTTTAAGCTTCTCAGAACACTTTATTTCGCATAGGCATACATAGTAACTTTAGGGTCACGCTGTGTACCCCCTAATTGACTTATAATTATTTCCTTTGGTAGGGTACACTATTAGCCTGTAATATAATACCTGGTCCAATTTAAATTTTATGGGTCAATATTAAGGTCTGATATTGCGCCTTGCGTTAGTTAACCATTCAAAGATGTCTTTGAATTTTTAAAGCATTTTAGAACGCTTATTTCCTCATTTTAAGCTTCTCAGAACACTTTATTTCGCATAGGCATACATAGTAACTTTAGGGTCACGCTGTGTACCCCCTAATTGACCTATAATTATTTCCTTTGGTAGGGTACACTATTACCCTGTAATATAATACCTGGTCCAATTTTAATTTTATGGGTCAATATTAAGGTCTGATATTGCGCCTTGCGTTAGTTAACCATTGAAAGATGTCTTTGAATTTTTAAAGCATTTTAGAACGCTTATTTCCTCATTTTAAGCTTCTCAGAACACTTTATTTCGCTTAGGCATACATAGTAAACTTTAGGGTCACTCTGTGTACCCCCTAATTGACCTATAATTATTTCCTGTGGTAGGGTACACTATAACCCTGTAATATAATACGTGGTCCAATTTAAAAATTATAGGTCAATATTAAGGTCCGATACCGTGCCGTTAGTTAACATAGAAAAGTGTCTTCGTATTTCCTTGTTTTAATGCACTATTTAAAATATACATAGTGTACCCCCTAATTGACCTATAATTATTTCCTGTGGTAGGGTACACTATTACCCTGTAATATAATACCTGATCCAATTTAAATATTATGGGTCAATATTAAGGTCTGATATTGCGCCTTGCGTTAGTTAACCATTGAAAGATGTCTTTGAATTTTTAAAGCATTTTAGAACGCTTATTTCTTCATTTTAAGCATCTCAGAACACTCTATTTCGCATAGACATACATAGTAAAATTTAGGGTCACGCTGTGTACCCCCTAAATGACCTATAATTATTTCCTGTTTTAGGGTACACTATTACCCTGTAATATAATACGTGGTCCAATTTAAAAATTATAGGTCAATATTAAGGTCCGATACCGTGCCGTTAGCTAACATAGAAAAATGTTTTTGAATTTTTAAAGCATTTTAGAACGCTTATTTCCTCATTTTAAGCTTCTCAGAACACTTTATTTCGCATAGGCATACATAGTAAATTTTAGGCTCACGCTGTGTACCCCCTAATTGACCTATAATTATTTCCTGTGGTAGGGTACACTATAACCCTGTAATATAATACGTGGTCCAATTTAAAAATTATAGGTCAATATTAAGGTCCGATACCGTGCCGTTAGTTAACATAGAAAAGTGTCGTCGAATTTCCTTGTTTTAATGCACTATTTAAAATATACATAGTGTACCCTCTAATTGACCTATAATTATTTCCTGTGGTAGGGTACACTATTACCCTGTAATATAATACCTGGTCCAATTTAAATATTATGGGTCAATATTAAGGTCTGATATTGCGCCTTGCGGTAGTTAACCATTGAGAGATGTCTTTGAATTTTTAAAGCATTTTAGAACGCTTATTTTTTCATTTTAAGCTTCTCAGAACACTTTATTTCGCATACGCATACATAGTAAACTTTAGGGTCACGCTTTGTACCCCCTAAATGACCTATAATTATTTCCTGTTTTAGGGTACACTATTACCCTGTAATATAATACGTGGTCCAATTTAAAAATTATAGGTCAATATTAAGGTCCGATACCGTGCCGTTAGCTAACATAGAAAAATGTTTTTGAATTTTTAAAGCATTTTAGAACGCTTATTTCCTCATTTTAAGCTTCTCAGAACACTTTATTTCGCATAGCCATACATAGTAAACTTTAGGCTCACGCTGTGTACCCCCTAATTGACCTATAATTATTTCCTGTGGTAGGGTACACTATAACCCTGTAATATAATACGTGGTCCAATTTAAAAATTATAGGTCAATATTAAGGTCCGATACCGTGCCGTTAGTTAACATAGAAAAGTGTCGTCGAATTTCCTTGTTTTAATGCACTATTTAAAATATACATAGTGTACCCTCTAATTGACCTATAATTATTTCCTGTGGTAGGGTACACTATTACCCTGTAATATAATACCTGGTCCAATTTAAATATTATGGGTCAATATTAAGGTCTGATATTGCGCCTTGCGGTAGTTAACCATTGAGAGATGTCTTTGAATTTTTAAAGCATTTTAGAACGCTTATTTCTTCATTTTAAGCTTCTCAGAACACTTTATTTCGCATACGCATACATAGTAAACTTTAGGGTCACGCTTTGTACCCCGTAATTGACCTATAATTATCTTACGTTTTAGGGTACACTATAACCCTGTAATATAATAGGTGGTTCAATTTAAAAATTTTAGGTCAATATTAAGGTCCGATACCGTGCCGTTAGTTAACATAGAAAAGTGTCTTCGAATTTCCTTGTTTTAATGCACTATTTAAAATATACATAGTGTACCCCCTAATTGACCTATGATTATTTCTTGTGGTAGGGTACACTATTACCCTGTAATATAATACGTGGTCCAATTTAAAAATTATAGGTCAATATTAAGGTCCGATACCGTGCCGTTAGTTAACATTGAAAAATGTCTTTGAATTTTTAAAGCATTTTAGAACGCTTATTTCCTCATTCTAAGCTTCTCAGAACACTTTATTTCGCATAGGCATACATAGTAAACTTTAGGGTCACGCTGTGTACCCCCTAATTGACCTATAATTATTTCCTGTGGTAGGATACACTATAACCCTGTAATATAATACGTGGTCCAATTTAAAAATTATAGGTCAATATTAAGGTCCGATACCGTGCCGTTAGTTAACATAGAAAAGTGTCTTCGAATTTCCTTGTTTTAATGCACTATTTAAAATATACATAGTGTACCCCCTAATTGACCTATAATATTTTCCTGTGGTAGGGTACACTATTACCCTGTAATATAATACGTGGTCCAATTTAAAAATTATAGGTCAATATTAAGGTCCGATACCGTGCCGTTAGTTAACATTGAAAAATGTCATTGAATTTTTAAAGCATTTTAGAACGCTTATTTCCTAATTTTAAGCTTCTCAGAACACTTTATTTCGCATAGGCATACATAATAAACTTTAGGGTCACGCTGTGTACCCCCTAATTGACCTATAATTATTTCCTTTGGTAGGGTACACTATTACCCTGTAATATAATACGTGGTCCAATTTAAAAATTATAGGTCAATATTAAGGTCCGATACCGTGCCGTTAGTTAACATAGAAAAATGTCTTTGAATTTTTAAAGCATTTTAGAACGCTTATTTCCTCATTTTAAGCTTCTCAGAACACTTTATTTCGCATAGGCATACATAGTAAACTTTAGGGTCACTCTGTGTACCCCCTAATTGACCTATAATTATTTCCTGTGGTAGGGTACACTATTACCCTGTAATATAATACGTGGCCCAATTTAAAAATTATAGGTCAATATTAAGGTCCGATACCGTGCCGTTAGTTAACATAGAAAAATGTCTTTGAATTTTTAAAGCATTTTAGAACGCTTATTTCCTCATTTTAAGCTTCTCAGAACACTTTATTTCGCATAGGCATACATAGTAAACTTTAGGGTCACGCTGTGTACCCCCTATTTGACCTATAATTATTTCCTTTGGTAGGGTACACTATTACCCTGTAATATAATACGTGGTCCAATTTAAAAATTATAGGTCAATATTAAGTTCCGATACCGTGCCGTTAGTTAACATTGAAAAATGTCTTCGTATTTCCTTGTTTTAATGCACTATTTAAAATATACATAGTGTACCCCCTAATTGACCTATAATTATTTCCTGTGGTAGGGTACACTATTACTTTGTAATACAATACCTGGTTTAATTTAAATATTATGGGTCAATATTAAGGTTTGATATTGCGCCTTGCGTTAGTTAACCATTGAAAGATGTCTTTGAATTTTTAAAGCATTTTAGAACGCTTATTTCCTCATTTTAAGCTTCTCAGAACACTTTATTTCGCATAGGCATACATAGTAACTTTAGGGTCACGCTGTGTACCCCCTAATTGACTTATAATTATTTCCTTTGGTAGGGTACACTATTAGCCTGTAATATAATACCTGGTCCAATTTAAATTTTATGGGTCAATATTAAGGTCTGATATTGCGCCTTGCGTTAGTTAACCATTCAAAGATGTCTTTGAATTTTTAAAGCATTTTAGAACGCTTATTTCCTCATTTTAAGCTTCTCAGAACACTTTATTTCGCATAGGCATACATAGTAACTTTAGGGTCACGCTGTGTACCCCTTAATTGACCTATAATTATTTCCTTTGGTAGGGTACACTATTACCCTGTAATATAATACCTGGTCCAATTTTAATTTTATGGGTCAATATTAAGGTCTGATATTGCGCCTTGCGTTAGTTAACCATTGAAAGATGTCTTTGAATTTTTAAAGCATTTTAGAACGCTTATTTCCTCATTTTAAGCTTCTCAGAACACTTTATTTCGCTTAGGCATACATAGTAAACTTTAGGGTCACTCTGTGTACCCCCTAATTGACCTATAATTATTTCCTGTGGTAGGGTACACTATAACCCTGTAATATAATACGTGGTCCAATTTAAAAATTATAGGTCAATATTAAGGTCCGATACCGTGCCGTTAGTTAACATAGAAAAGTGTCTTCGTATTTCCTTGTTTTAATGCACTATTTAAAATATACATAGTGTACCCCCTAATTGACCTATAATTATTTCCTATGGTAGGGTACACTATTACCCTGTAATATAATACCTGATCCAATTTAAATATTATGGGTCAATATTAAGGTCTGATATTGCGCCTTGCGTTAGTTAACCATTGAAAGATGTCTTTGAATTTTTAAAGCATTTTAGAACGCTTATTTCTTCATTTTAAGCATCTCAGAACACTCTATTTCGCATAGACATACATAGTAAAATTTAGGGTCACGCTGTGTACCCCCTAAATGACCTATAATTATTTCCTGTTTTAGGGTACACTATTACCCTGTAATATAATACGTGGTCCAATTTAAAAATTATAGGTCAATATTAAGGTCCGATACCGTGCCGTTAGCTAACATAGAAAAATGTTTTTGAATTTTTAAAGCATTTTAGAACGCTTATTTCCTCATTTTAAGCTTCTCAGAACACTTTATTTCGCATAGGCATACATAGTAAACTTTAGGCTCACGCTGTGTACCCCCTAATTGACCTATAATTATTTCCTGTGGTAGGGTACACTATAACCCTGTAATATAATACGTGGTCCAATTTAAAAATTATAGGTCAATATTAAGGTCCGATACCGTGCCGTTAGTTAACATAGAAAAGTGTCGTCGAATTTCCTTGTTTTAATGCACTATTTAAAATATACATAGTGTACCCTCTAATTGACCTATAATTATTTCCTGTGGTAGGGTACACTATTACCCTGTAATATAATACCTGGTTCAATTTAAATATTATGGGTCAATATTAAGGTCTGATATTGCGCCTTGCGGTAGTTAACCATTGAGAGATGTCTTTGAATTTTTAAAGCATTTTAGAACGCTTATTTCTTCATTTTAAGCTTCTCAGAACACTTTATTTCGCATACGCATACATAGTAAACTTTAGGGTCACGCTTTGTACCCCGTAATTGACCTATAATTATCTTACGTTTTAGGGTACACTATAACCCTGTAATATAATAGGTGGTTCAATTTAAAAATTTTAGGTCAATATTAAGGTCCGATACCGTGCCGTTAGTTAACATAGAAAAGTGTCTTCGAATTTCCTTGTTTTAATGCACTATTTAAAATATACATAGTGTACCCCCTAATTGACCTATGATTATTTCTTGTGGTAGGGTACACTATTACCCTGTAATATAATACCTGGTCCAATTTAATTATTATGGGTCAATATTAAGGTCTGATATTGCGCCTTGCGCTAGTTAACCATTGAAAGATGTCTTTGAATTTTTAAAGCATTTTAGAACGCTTATTTCTTCATTTTAAGCTTCTCAGAACACTCTATTTCGCATAGGCATACATAGTAAATTTTAGGGTCACGCTGTGTACCACCTAATTGACCTATAATTATTTCCTGTGGTAAGGTACACTATTACCCTGTAATATAATACGTGGTACAATTTAAAAATTATAGGTCAATATTAAGGTCCGATACCGTGCCGTTAGTTAACATAGAAAAGTGTCTTCGTATTTCCTTGTTTTAATGCACTATTTAAAATATACATAGTGTACCCCCTAATTGACCTATAATTATTTCCTGTGGTAGGGTACACTATTACCCTGTAATATAATACCTGGTCCAATTTAAATATTATGGGTCAATATTAAGGTCTGATATTGCGCCATGCGTTAGTTAACCATTGGAAGATGTCTTTGAATTTTTTAAGCATTTTAGAACGCTTATTTCTTCATATTAAGCATCTCAGAACACTCTATTTCGCATAGGCATACTTAGTAAAATTTAGGGTCACGCTGTGTACCCCCTAAATGACCTATAATTATTTCCTGTGGTAGGGTACACTATTACCCTGTAATATAATACCTATTCCAATTTAAATATTATGGGTCAATATTAAGGTCTGATATTGCGCCTTGCGTTAGTTAACCATTGAAAGATGTCTTTGAATTTTTAAAGCATTTTAGAACGCTTATTTCCTCATTTTAAGCTTCTCAGAACACTTTATTTCGCATAGGCATACATAATAAACTTTAGGGTCACGCTGTGTACCCCCTAATTGACCTATAATTATTTCCTTTTTTAGGGTACACTATTACCCTGTAATATAATACGTGGTCCAATTTAAAAATTATAGGTCAATATTAAGGTCCGATACCGTGCCGTTAGTTAACATAGAAAAATGTCTTTGAATTTTTAAAGCATTTTAGAACGCTTATTTCCTCATTTTAAGCTTCTCAGAACACTTTATTTCGCATAGGCATACATAGTAAACTTTAGGGTCACTCTGTGTACCCCCTAATTGACCTATAATTATTTCCTGTGGTAGGGTACACTATTACCCTGTAATATAATACGTGGCCCAATTTAAAAATTATAGGTCTATATTAAGGTCCGATACCGTGCCGTTAGTTAACATAGAAAAATGTCTTTGAATTTTTAAAGCATTTTAGAACGCTTATTTCCTCATTTTAAGCTTCTCAGAACACTTTATTTCGCATAGGCATACATAGTAAACTTTAGGGTCACGCTGTGTACCCCCTAATTGACCTATAATTATTTCCTTTGGTAGGGTACACTATTACCCTGTAATATAATACCTGGTCCAATTTTAATTTTATGGGTCAATATTAAGGTCTGATATTGCGCCTTGCGTTAGTTAACCATTGAAAGATGTCTTTGAATTTTTAAAGCATTTTAGAACGCTTATTTCCTCATTTTAAGCTTCTCAGAACACTTTATTTCGCTTAGGCATACATAGTAAACTTTAGGGTCACTCTGTGTACCCCCTAATTGACCTATAATTATTTCCTGTGGTAGGGTACACTATAACCCTGTAATATAATACGTGGTCCAATTTAAAAATTATAGGTCAATATTAAGGTCCGATACCGTGCCGTTAGTTAACATAGAAAAGTGTCTTCGTATTTCCTTGTTTTAATGCACTATTTAAAATATACATAGTGTACCCCCTAATTGACCTATAATTATTTCCTGTGGTAGGGTACACTATTACCCTGTAATATAATACCTGATCCAATTTAAATATTATGGGTCAATATTAAGGTCTGATATTGCGCCTTGCGTTAGTTAACCATTGAAAGATGTCTTTGAATTTTTAAAGCATTTTAGAACGCTTATTTCTTCATTTTAAGCATCTCAGAACACTCTATTTCGCATAGACATACATAGTAAAATTTAGGGTCACGCTGTGTACCCCCTAAATGACCTATAATTATTTCCTGTTTTAGGGTACACTATTACCCTGTAATATAATACGTGGTCCAATTTAAAAATTATAGGTCAATATTAAGTTCCGATACCGTGCCGTTAGTTAACATAGAAAAATGTCTTTGAATTTTTAAAGCATTTTAGAACGCTTATTTCCTCATTTTAAGCTTCTCAGAACACTTTATTTCGCATAGGCATACATAGTAAACTTTAGGGTCACGCTTTGTACCCCGTAATTGACCTATAATTATCTTACGTTTTAGGGTACACTATAACCCTGTAATATAATAGGTGGTTCAATTTAAAAATTTTAGGTCAATATTAAGGTCCGATACCGTGCCGTTAGTTAACATAGAAAAGTGTCTTCGAATTTCCTTGTTTTAATGCACTATTTAAAATATACATAGTGTACCCCCTAATTGACCTATGATTATTTCTTGTGGTAGGGTACACTATTACCCTGTAATATAATACCTGGTCCAATTTAATTATTATGGGTCAATATTAAGGTCTGATATTGCGCCTTGCGCTAGTTAACCATTGAAAGATGTCTTTGAATTTTAAAAGCATTTTAGAACGCATATTTCTTCATTTTAAGCTTCTCAGAACACTTTATTTCGCATAGGCATACATATTAAACTTTAGGGTCACGCTGTATACCCCCTAAGTGACCTATAATTATTTCCCGTGGTAGGTAACAATATTACCCTGTAATATAATACGTGGTCCAATTTAAAAATTATAGGTAAATATTAAGGTCAGATACCGTGCCGTTAGTTAACATAGAAAAATGTCTTTGAATTTTTAAAGCATTTTAGAACGCTTATTTCCTCATTTTAAGCTTCTCAGAATACTTTATTTCGCATAGGCATACATAGTAACCTTTAGGGTCACGCTGTGTACCCCCTAATTGACCTATAATTATTTTGCGTGGTAGGGTACACTATCACCCTGCAATATAATACGTGGCCCAATTTAAAAATTTTAGGTCAATATTAAGGTCCGATACCGTGCCGTTAGTTAACATAGAAAAGAGTCTTCGAATTTCCTTGTTTTAATGCACTATTTAAAATATACATAGTGTACCCCCTAATTGACCTATAATTATTTCCTGTGGGAGGGTACACTATTACCCTGTAATATAATACCTGGTCCAATATAAATATTATGGGTCAATATTAAGGTCTGATATTGCGCCTTGCGTTAGTTAACCATTGAAAGATGTCTTTGAATTTTTAAAGCATTTTAGAACGCTTATTTCTTCATTTTAAGCATCTCAGAACACTCTATTTCACATAGGCATACATAGTAAACTTTAGGGTCACGCTGTGTACCCCCTAAATGACCTATAATTATTTCCTGTGGTAGGGTACACTAATACCCTGTAATATAATACGTGGTCCAATATAAAAATTATAGGTCAATATTAAGGTCCGATACCGTGCCGTTAGTTAACATAGAAAAATGTCTTTGAATTTTTAAAGCATTTTAAGCTGCTTATTTCCTCATTTTAAGCTGCTCAGAACACTTTATTTCGCATAGGCATACATAGTAAACTTTAGGGTCACGCTGTGTACCCCCTAATTGACCTATAATTATTTCCTGTGGTAATGTACACTATAACCCTGTAATATAATACGTGGTCCAATTTAAAAATTATAGGTCAATATTAAGGTCCGATACCGAGCCGTTAGTTAACATAGAAAAGTGTCTTCGAATTTCCTTGTTTTAATACACTATTTAAAATATACATAGTGTACCCCCTAATTGACCTATAATTATTTCCTGTGGTAGGGTACACTATTACCCTGTAATTTAATACCTGGTCCAATTTAAATATTATAGGTCAATATTAAGGTCCGATACCGTTCCGTTAGTTAACATAGAAAAATGTCTTTGAATTTTTAAAGCATTTTAGAACGCTTATTTCCTCATTTTAAGCTTCTCAGAACTCTTTATTTCGCATAGGCATACATAGTACACTTTAGTGTCACGCTCTGTACCCCCTAATTGACCTATAATTACTTCCTGTGGAAGGGTACACTATTACCCTGTAATATAATACGTGGTCCAATTTAAAAATTATAGGTCAATATTAAGGTCTGATATTGCGCCTTGCGTTAGTTAACCATTGAAAGATGTCTTTGAATTTTTAAAGCATTTTAGAACGCTTTTTTCCTCATTTTAAGCTTCTCTGAACACTCTATTTCGCATAGGCATACATAATAAACTTTAGGGTCACGCTGTGTACCCCCTAATTGACCTATAATTATTTCCTGTGGTAGGGTACACTATTACCCTGTAATATAATACGTGGTCTAATTTAAAAATTATAGGTCAATATTAAGGTCCGATACCGTGCCGTTAGTTAACATAGAAAAATGTCTTTGAATTTTTAAAGCATTTAAGAACACTTATTTCCTCATTTTAAGCTTCTCAGAACACTTTATTTCGCATAGGCATACATAGTAACCTTTAGGGTCAAGCTGTGTACCCCCTAATTGACCTATAATTATTTTCCGTGGTAGGGTACACTATCACCCTGTAATATAATACGTGGCCTAATTTAAAAATTTTAGTTTAATATTAAGGTCCGATACCGTGCCGTTAGTTAACATAGAAAAGAGTCTTCGAATTTCCTTGTTTTAATGCACTATTTAAAATATACATAGTGCACGACCTAATTGACCTATAATTATTTCCTGTTGTAGGGTACACTATTACCCTGTAATATAATACCTGGTCCAATTTAAATATTATGGTTCCATATTAAGGTCTGATATCGCGCCTTGCGTTAGTTAACCATTGAAAGATGTCTTTGAATTTTTAAAGCATTTTAGAACGCTAATTTCTTCATTTTAAGCTTCTCAGAACACTCGATTTCGCATAGGCATACATAGTAAACTTTAGGGTCACGCTGTGTACCCCCTAATTGGCATATAATTATTTCCTGTGGTTGGGTACACTATAACCCTGTAATATAATACGTGGTCCAATATAAAAATTATAGGTCAATATTAAGGTCCGATACCGTGCCGTTAGTTAACATAGAAAAATGTCTTTGAATTTTTAAAGCATTTTAGAACGCTTATTTCCTCATTTTAAGCTTCTCAGAACACTTTATTTCGCATAGGCATACATAATAAACTTTAGGGTCACGCTGTGTACCCCCTAATTGACCTATAATTATTTCCTGTGGTAGGGTACACTATAACCCTGTAATATAATACGTGGTCCAATTTAAAAATTATAGGTCAATATTAAGGTCCGATACCGTGCCGTTAGTTAACATAGAAAAGTGTCTTCGAATTTCCTTGTTTTAATACACTATTTAAAATATACATAGTGTACCCCCTAATTGACCTATAATTATTTCCTGTGGTAGGGTACACTATTACCCTGTAATATAATACCTGGTCCAAT